>NW_027370171.1:0-37731 GCF_046119375.1 Phyllobates terribilis
AGGCTCACTGTTCCTTTACTTAAAAGAAAGTCTCACTCATAGCTTTAGCTATATATATTCTTCCAGAGCGAGACTCTGATAGTTTAAAGCAAGTTTCTAAGAGTCTCAAGCGACTCTTCACTTATGCTCGATGAACTTTATCCAACAAACTGTCTATCTATGATGGAGAGATTTTTGATAAGGGTGAAGCTTACTCAATTACCGGGAGAGAGTCAAATCACTAAAATCTTTACTAAAGCACTAAGTCTGATACCTTTCTTAAATCTAAGGCTTCAGCTGGGCTTAATTCCTATCAATTAGACCATTCGTCCACTCTCTGTAAGTTCCTTTCTACTGGCTATGCTTAAGCATTTTATTTTATCTTTGGGAACTTAGAATGAGGTACGCTTTCATGATCTTTTCTTGTTAACTTGCTATATCTAAACAAGAAATGACTAGCTTGATAAGTATATTGATGCAAACATGTTACTGTCTTCTGTATCATTGCATGCTCTTCTTTACCTCTCATGAAAGTAGTGATCGTGTTCTTGCCTATTACATGCCTAAGAAATGATCCACTTCTAAGTGTCCCTAACCCTGCTGACAAGTGTAAAACGGTCGCTGTTCCTATCAAAGATATCCAACTAACAAATCCACTAGTAAAGTGGTAAGTCGAAGTCGAATCCCAAGAGAGTCACAACGATAGCCTATTTCTATTGTGTTACCTAGTAGTAATTAGGGGGGTTTTGGTCGTAATTCTAACTAGCAATAATAAAGCGAAGAATGTTGGTTTTGTAAATAATTATGATGGAAAGCTCACTCCTTTAGTATGAACACATTATTCTTATGGAAAGTTGATCATCGAATTCTATTAATCCTATATTCTTAATTATCTAATCCGGTTGTCCTACTCTTTGTTCGTAAATAGCAACTAGCCCAAGTAGTCCTAGAAACCCTTGTTGTAAGCAATAACCAAAGAAATCATAAGGTTCAAAAGCGCAATAGCATAAAGATCAAATATAAGTAGGCCTATGCAATACTGTTGGCAAATCACCGATACTCGACACAGGTTTATAATCTCTACAAAATAAGCACTCGCAAATAGTCTATGCAAATTATGATTGCTACCTAAAAGACAAGACTTTTCAAATCGAATTATCAAGCCTAGCAATATGAATGAATAATAATCAACCTAGTTGTACACCTAGATAAAATCAAGATCAATCAATAGGCAATAAAGCACAAGAGATCATAAAACAATCCTGAATTAAACTTAGAACAATAATATAAGAATTCTCACAAACATTTCCTAGAATAATGGCTTCAACCTAAGAGTGAACTAAGAGGATCTTAGCCAGACATAGCCAATTGAAAGCAATACATAATAATGGATGAAACTAACCAAGGAGGATGATGAAAGTGGAACAAAGGTGGAAGCTTTCTTCTTAGTGAATCCTAAAACCCGAGACATCCTTCAACTAGTGAAATGGTGAGCATGCAAAGTATGGATAATAATAAGCTCAATAACAAAGGAATAAAAGGCTAAAACTAACTTCTTATCCCTCCTTAGTGAATCCTAAAACCCGAGACATCCTTCAACTCCCTTCTTATGTCTCCAACGCCAATAAATTGCAATCAATAGAATCAATCACAAACAATGTAATCCCGGCGCCCTTTCGGGTTTTCACCAAAATTCTAAGTTGTAGGAACTTTTTCTTTCCTTTTCTATTTTTCAGGCACTAACCTTTTCCTTTTTTAATCAATTTTTACTTGCCTGATTTTTATTCTTGTTTTTATTTTTTTTCCGTAGGAGCCCTCCTTTTTGATCCATTCCATTTTTACTCTCCTTGGTTTTTTCTGATTTTTTCTTTTAAAATAAAATGATGCAAAAGTTCAAGCAATATAAATCTGGTACAGACTCGATCGAAAAACAACTAAAACAGTTCAGCAGAGACTCTAAAAACATAAGGAAAGTCAGCGGAATAGCAAGAGAAAACCAAAAACAGCATCATAAAACTCCTCGGTACGTCAACTCCTCTCCCCACACTTGAATAGAGTATTGTCCTCAATGCAGCAAAAGAGGACATCATAAAAAGGGAGAAGGAGAAGGTATCCCAATCACTCCTCGGCATCATCACCATCATCATCAGCGTCGTCGGTGGCGTCATCGTCATCCTCATCGTCATCGTCATCGTCATCATCATCTGGCCCCGGATCGGTGTAGCTGGCTCTGAACTGCTCCCATTGTTGCCTCTAGAGCACCCATTGCTGGTGATGGTACTCCCGGTCGCGCCGGATCTCCTCCCGTAAGCTCGACATGTCATCCTGGAACACCTCCTGGTTCCGGAAGATCGCCTGCTGCGTCGTCCGCATCTCACCCATCGCCTCTGTAATTTGGCCCATCTGGCGAGTCATATGCGTCCGCCAGTACATCTCATCGGAGTAGCTCTGGGAACCAGAGCCACTTGTGCCGGCGTCGGAGTGAAAGTGAGGTTGCTCAGGCGCGGGAACGAATGGAGGGGCAGGTGCACGTGTAGGAGCTGGAGCCAGGATGGGAAAATGCTGACCTGATGGGACGATGTCGGGCTGGATGTACATATCAGACCATGTGCCAAAAACGACAGGCTCCTCTCGCGGGAGTCTGATCTAGAAGCCGCGCCCGAACAGGGTACATGCGTCCCTCGTCTTTACACTTCAACCATAAGTTCCGCAGGCACCACTGCTCGTCATACAGACAACTCCCCAGAATGGGCTGATCGCGCGGGGGACATCCAACTTCAATAGCAAGGAGGGTGATCATCCCCCCTACAACGATGTCGCCGTAATGCACCCTCCATGACTCTTGACAAGATAGCACAAACTGACTCGGCCAATTAGGAACATAGAACTTGCATTCATACGAGAACGCGTACATCAGAAACAGCTGGTGCACCGAGATCTTACTGTTTTCGGCCTTGTTCCCAAAACACATCGCCACCACCTTGTGAATGATGCGCCATGGCAGGAAGGCAATCAAAGTATCGGTTGTGCGTTTGGCGTCATAAGCCTCTCCTTGTCCCCTCGTCCACCACTCTGTCATTGTATCATGAGTCATGTCGTTATCCCATTTTGGCCTCTTGCTCACTCCCAGCGCGTGGGATATCTGATCGTGGGTCAACTTCCACCTCCTATTGTTCGACCGCCATTCAATTGATACCACATTGTTGTTGCGGTCATTCTGGCAAACGGTCAGAGTCTTAAGGAACTCCCGAGTGAAATTAGGGTATATGGGCGCACTCAGCCCCAAGAATCCACCTAAACCTGCCTTAGCAAACATGCTCTTCGTCACCTCTAGCATCCCTAAGCTAAACAGTAAAGTCTCATCTGGGAATCGAGTCTGGACGACCTCTTTGTTGTTCACAATGAGGATAAATATCGTCGGAGCTTCTCTTTTGCTTCTTTGGTTCCATCTCAAACAAATGCAACACAATCCAAGCACAATAAAGTGGTCACAGTCTTAAATGAACAAGTTCGACCACTCGAGGATACCTGAATTGACGACGAAGCGGAGTGGACCGGGCGAGACTGAAGCTGAGTCGCGGTCGAGATCGAATGTCGCGGTCAAGACTTCACAACTGAGGCTAGATCTCGACCGAGATATCACGGTCATGATCGAGACGCGGGGCTTCCGAGATTCTTCGACTGGGGCTAGATCATGGTCGAGACGCGGTAATTTCGGCCGAGATTTTGCCCTTCCTTCTCTTGTGGTGGCTTTGTTCGTCCTCCTCTTTGAACACCGCTTCAAATATGGAATGTATAGCACGAATCCAGTCTTGTGGTTTTGTTTTGGTGGAGAGAAAGCTTGATTTGGAGGGGATTTGGAGAAATTGGGGGTTAGGGTTCTTGAGTTGATTTGGTGATTTTAGGTGAAATTGGAAGGTGTGAGTGGAGAGAGTGATGGTGAGGAAGTGTAGATGGAGATTTGGAGTGGAATGGAGATGAAAGCTTGAGCTTTGGAGGAGTAATGGAGATTTGGGGGTTTGAGGGAGAAGAAGAAGAAGAAGAAGAAGAAGAAGATGGAGATGGGGGTATGGGTCTCGATCGAGATTTGTGGGATAGGGCCAGCCGAGATGGGAAAAGAGGGGTAGGGAAAGAAAGGGTGACGTGGAAAAGGCAAAAAAATTTAACGGGTGTCGCGATCGCGACATGATGTCTCGATCGCGACACGTGTAGCTGAAGCAGATTCCTCGTTTTTATACTCCGATTGCTTCCTACATGATATTCCCATGATTTTTCCTGAAACAAAAACATTAAAATAAAACAAAATAATGGGATTAATGTTAGTAAAAATCCCTCGGGTTGCCTCCCGATCAACGCCTTAGTTAACGTCGCGGCACGACGTAGTATGACTTAATCATCGTTTTTCAATCCCTTCCGGATCGCATCATCTAACAGCATCTTCTTGAACCACGGATGGAAAGGTTTGAACCTTAGACCATTCTCTTCCTTGACCACCCATTTTTGCTCGGGCTTCTTTTTTTCCTTACTCTCCCCACACTTAGACTTACCCTTGGGCTTTGTTTTTGCCTTTTTCATACCCTGCACAACAACTTTAGCAGGTTTCTTTCCCTGTGTGGTTAGTGAGGTGGGGATACTACCCAAAACAACATGCAAGCCTAGTTTGGAAGTTTTGATAACATCTGTAATGCAGAATACCGAGCCATCATCCAGGGATTTTGTCGTAGTCTCATATATATTAAAATTGACAAAATCCCCGTCCAACTCGAGCATAAGCGCCCCGGTATCTAAGTCCAATTTTGTTTTAGCTGTCCGCATAAAGGGTCTATCTAGTAGGACAGGTACAACCTGTGTATCATGAATATCATCTAGCACATAGAAATCTACAGGGAATATAAGGTCCTCGACCATAACCAACACATCTTCAACTAACCCTTTCGGGTAAATCGTAGACCTGTCAGCTAACTGAAGCACTACCCCTGTCCTACTCATAGATCCTAATTCTAATGATTTATATAATGAGTAAGGTAAAACATTAATAGATGTTCCTAGATCTAGCATGGCTTTATCGATTTTTGTTTTCCCTATAGTGCATGGGATACTCACCATCCCTGGGGTCTGAGCGCTTGGCAGCTATCTTCCGTTGGATGGCCGCCGAAACTCTTTCGCTTACCTGAACTTTCTGCCTTCCTTGTAGCTTCTCACTTTTCTTCTTAGTGCAGATTTCTTTTAAGTGTTTAGTGTAGCGAGGGACATTCTTGACGAGTTCGAGCAGAGGGATATTCACCTTACACTTGCTAAGCGTTTTAAAAATCTCCTTGTAGTCGCGGTCGAGATTGGGTGAACTGGAGCTAAATCGCGATCGAGATGTTGTGTCGCGATCGTGATTCTTGTCGATCAAATTTTCGGAAACTCAAGTACCGTCATATCGGTCGAGACATGCATGTCGTGATCGCGACATCTCTATTGGGGCCAAGTCTCGGTCGCGACCTTCCTGTCTCGGTCGAGATATCAGCTCAGGAACCGTTTTCAGCGTCTCTTCCTCTACCTTTTCATCGAGTGATTGTCCACCTTGTATCATGATGACACTCACCTTTTCCCTCGGAGCTGCGACAGTTTGCGATGGTAGCTTTCCCGTATTCTGCTGTTGTAGGTTATTGACCGCCTCCACTATCTGTGCGGCTTGTTTCTCTAGACTCCGTATGCTTGACTCGGTTGTTTGAACATGAGTAGTAAAGTGTTTGGTCAAGGACTCGAGCATTTCCTTCATAGATGGTTCATCGGATTTCGGTTGATATGGAGCACGGTACTGGTTGTTGTATGGATATTGCCTATTCTGCGCCCCAGACGAGTCGCCCCATCTAAAACCAGGATGATCGTTACCTCTCAGATTATAGTTGTTATTCTCTCGCTGGTTGTAGTTGTTGTTGTTCTCAAAACGAGGTATAGGAGGTCCAAAACCTCCCACATCATGTACTTTAGCGATAGTTTGGTCCTGGAGTTGCGGGCACATGTCGGTAGGATGGCTCTCGTCCGCACAAATACCACACAGTCTCGCAGGTTTCTGATTTCCGATGGCGATGTTCTTGATCATACTCTTTAGTTCAGCTATTTCACTCTTCCATCCGGGCTCTCCGGAATCCACAACGTTTATTCCTTTCCTCGTATACGTTCTTCCGAAACTTCTCGTTCCCTCAGCAATCTCATTTAGTCGGGCTCTAGCTTTGACGGGAGTCAAATTCAGCACACTCCCGTTACACGCAGCGTCAACTAACCTCCTTTCATTATCAAGTACCCATTGTAAAGGTGGGTCACCAAATCTTTCTCCTCAAACCCATGGAATGGGCAGCTAGCACACAATCTTACAAATCTTTCTATGTAGTCATACACCGTCTCAGCGTCCTGCTGTTCCACCATTGCAATAGCTCTTTTCAACGCAACCGCCTTCTTGGACGGGAAATACTTGTTAAGGAAGGCTTTGTGTAGCTTATCCCAAGTGTCGACACTTCCGGTGGGTAGCAGATAATACCATTGACGCGCGCTATCTTTCAGCGTAAGACCGAAAGCTCTCATCTTAATTTGCTCATCGGTGACGTTACCCGGCTTGATGTAGCTACAGATGTCGTGGAACTCACTGAGATGCATAATTGGGTCTTCCCCAACTGATCCATGAAACTTCGGTAGCAAATTGATGAAACCGGTCTTGAGCTCGAACGTAACGCCGGCATTCAGTGCATGCAGCGTCACTCCTAGATGTTGTTGCGTCAGATCAGGGTCCGCAAGCTCGCGCAACGTTTTGACATCCATCGATTCGATCACTAGATTTTGTAGAGATTCTCGTAGATTGCGTAGATGCGTCCGCTCTATCTCTGGAATGAAATCAAGTAAATCTGAATTAGTGGCACGAGTGTGGACCATAAGATAGGTCCACACCAAAGTAACACAAAAAGAAACAAACTATAACAGTTGGCTCCCCGGCAACGGCGCCAAAATTTGACAGGCGTAAAACGGTCGTTGTTCCTATCAAAGATATCCAACTAAACAAATCCACTAGTAAAGTGGTAAGTCGGAGTCGAATCCCAAGAGAGCCACAACGATAGCCTATTTCTATTGTGTTACCTAGTAGTAACTAGGGGGGTTTGGGTCGTAATTCTAACTAGCAATAATAAAGCAAAGAATGTTGGTTTTGTAAACAATTATGATGGAAAGCTCACTCCTTTAGTATTAGCGTATTATTCTTATGGAAAGTTGATCATCGAATTCTATTAATCCTATATTCTTAATTATCTAATCCGGTTGTCCTACTCTTTGTTCGTAAATAACAACTAGTCCAAATAGTCCTAGAAACCCTTGTTGTAAGCAATAACCAAAGAAATCCTAACGTTCAAAAGCGTAACAGCACAAAAATCAAAGATAAGTAGGCCTATGCAATACCATTGGCAAATCACCGATACTCGACACAGGTTTATAATCTCTACAAAATAAGCACTCGGAAATGGTCTATGCAAATTCTGATTGCTACCTAAAAGACAAACTTTTCAAATCGAATTATCAATCCTAGCAATATGAATGAATAATAATCAACCTAGTTGTACACCTAGATAAAATCAAGATCAATCAATAGACAATAAAGCACAAGAGATCATAAAACAATCCTGAATTAAACTTAGAACAATAACATAAGAATTCTCACAAACATTTCCTAGAATAATGGCTTCAACCTAAGAGTGAACTAAGTGGATCTTAGCCAGACATAGCCAATTGAAAGCAATACATAGTTATGGATGAAGCTAACCAGGGAGGATGATGAAAGTGGAACAAAGGTGGAAGCTTTCTTCTTGGTTGCTGAATTTCTAAGGATGAAGTTGTAGAGAGAATCAAAAGTCTAACTGAATGCCAATCTAACCTAATTTCTAAGGGTTTATATAGTATCTAGTGAAAGGAAAATAAAATAATCAAAATAACAAATAAAATAGGGAAAAACAAATCAGAATCTCGGATAAAATCTGCAATTTGGGTCGGTCCGTCTACGTGTTGCGATCGAGACATGTGGGTCGCGATCGCGATCTGGCCTCAGTTCTCAGGTCGGGAAAAGCCGCGATCACGACAAGATGGTCTCGGTCGAGATATGTCAACTGGGGCTAAGTCTCGGTCGCGACATATAGTCTCGGTCGAGACATCTTCTCTGTGGCTGGATCTCGGTCGTGACACCTCCTCTCGGTCATGACGTCTTCTCTCGAACTGGTCTTTGGTCTTCTACAAGCTCCGAGGCAGCTCGGCTTTGCCTCTCGGCTTCTCCATGGGTGTAGGTGTGGTATCCTTCTCTCTAGCTCCGTCCCAAATGCACTAAAAGTGAGTACAAGCGGGATCTCCATAATAAGACCACAAAATACCACTTATGAGTATCCCGCAAATCCATAAATAAACACCATACCGGATTCCGGGAATACCACTCAATAAGCACCTAAACACCACTAATCATAAGCTAATAGTCGCTAGTTATCACCATATAATAAGCTCCTATCACCTGCCTTTAATGTTTGCTTCCTGATTCCCTTGATATAACTCCACACAGGAAGTATACATTATTGTGACAAAAATCCAGTACCCTCTATATGCACATGATTATTACTGGCTATTTGAGTGTGAGTAACCCATTTATATGTTCATTATATCCCCTCATTGTTGCGCTTTGAAGTTCATGCAAAGATACTATATCACATCTCAAGTGTGATCGAACTTCTTCTAGTATAAGTAACTAAGCGTCAATTACTCTAAGCGAGTGAAGAATGAATTTCCTCGAAGCCCAACACACCTATCTAAATCAAGTGCTAATCAGGCGAGGTAATATCTAAAGTCTACACAATACAACAATATCTTGTCCAGTCTCTCTTCAAGTATATTAGCTCGAGACCAGTGCCACGCCACTCTTTATCATTTGGCACTGAGACAAGTGAAGCCACTCCAAGCAGAAATCAAGTCTATTGGTAAAGTTGGTGAACATACTGAGAAGAAGGTGATTTGAGTTTATACTCCTACTCGCTTTCTGAATTCTCTTTGCGTGACTATGTGATAGACTCGCTAGGATTCAAGCTACAAAAGGCATGAGGTTTTTATATATATCTACAGTTTGCCTTAAATTGATTATAGTGACTTGAGTGCTTCATGGTTATTGTCTCGCTTTCATACTTTTTACATGATTGTGCTTGTTATCTGAGTTAAGCATGACTAAGTACCTTATTTTTAGTTCCCTTTGATGAAAATTATATATGCGTTTTTGATGATGCCAAAAGGGGGAAGAGAAACGGTTTGGACAGGTGAAGGATTGAGGTAGAATACTCTTTCCATTGTAGAAATTGGGCAGAAATTAGACCAGCTTGTTCTAAGGGGGAATAAAGGTACACTTGCTAAGTGGTTTTAGCAAGATTTTGAGTAGATTTGGTCAATCTGTTAAGTATCACCTTAAGCTTCATTTTATATCATATTGCTTAACTGAGTACGTTTTGAAATAGATGTGCTTACACTGTTTAAGTGTTTGTCATAATCAAAAGGGGGAAAATTGTTAGTCTGAGCTTGCTCAGACTAATCGCTCATTTTGTTTTGATGGTGATAAACACTACATTTGATCTATCTTGTGTTTTCTAAGCATTACATGAATATATTAAGAAGCCAAGAGAGTCGCTTTGACCAAGCGAACAAGCTAGAGACTAGCTTTGAGTCTTGCAAGTATCAAGAGTATCGCTAAGGCAGACTCAACCAACACTGAAGTGAAGAATTATATTCTGAAGTGAAGATGTGAAGAGAGTTGAAGGCAAAGGACTAGCACAGAGACGAGGAGAATCGCTGCCAGCTAGTGTATCTAGTGCTTCAACACCAGAGTATTTGAAGTGAAAAGTAATTGTCCAGGTGGCTTATGTTACACCAACGTGTAGAGGATTCATGCCAGCAATGGGAAAGACGTGAAGCTCAGGATAGGGGAATGTGTTTCTACCTATGGAGAGTGAGGAGCATGGATCGCCAGCGTGGACGAATTGAAGTGCAAAAAGTGGTGCGGAGCGGATTGCCAGCGTGGTAGAGTTAGTTACAAGATTATTGCTCAAGAAAAAGTAGAATCTATGGTGGATCTGCGGGGTAGAGTAGTCACACAGATTGCCAAGGTGGCAATATCATTTATTACAATATTGTATAGATTTTTCTAGCTTGGGGAATAAGTTTAGGATTTCTAAATAGTTGTAATAGTTGTTTGCACTTGCATTAGCTTGGGGAACCTCACAAGGGAGAAAAAGTCTAGCTAGCATAAACACAACAAGACCAGGAAAGCTTGGGAGTTAGTACGTTGAATGTCATGGAGGGATGCAACAGGACTGAAATCTAGTAAGTTAGTAAGTTTGAGTGTTTGGGGCAAGCTGATGATCTCTGAGGGAGTGAGTGTCATCTGTACAACTTGAAAGCAACAATCCTTGTAGTGAGCTGGACGCGATTGTAGTAAGTGGAGTGTTATAAGGTCTTGTAATCCTTTTTACATTATAATCAATATATTGGTGAGTTTCATCTCGGGCATGTATTATTGCCAAGGGTTCTCACCTTACCAAGTCTCTCTGTGCATATTGAGCTGAACTTTTCATTTAATAATCTAAAGTTCATATTGTGGCTTTCCCTCTTTATTCCACACTTATAGCACACTCTCTTTGTAGCACGCTATGGTTACTAAAGGGGATCAGACTCGCTTTTAAGTGTTTTTAACTTCCGTATATCTTAAAAACTAAATCTAGTCAATCGAGCTACTCTTTCATAAGAGCTAGTCGATTTAAGCTACTCTATAAAAGTTTTCAACAAGAGATCACTTCTATATTTACTCGCTTTGTTGAGAGATATTCTTTGGATACTAGCTTAAAAGTTTTTTTCATTGAATATAGAGTAAGTGTAACATTCACGCATATATCTTGTTACACTCTCTTTTATCTCGATCCTTAATTCGTCAAAACTCACAGTACCTTATCAATAAAAGCAAAAGACTAGAGGAATATGGTTGGGACAAAAGGCGGTGGCAGTGACTCTTTTGTTTTTAAGAAGCGGATAAGGGAAAACTTTGAATTGACCGGAAAATTTTCTTAACCAAAGGGTCATGATTATGTATCTAGTATTAAGAAGTACTCATTTTCTAGGGGTAGGGATGCCCCCGCGTAAAGGGAGTCAGAGTTGGTAGGTTTAATTGCCTATGGCTTGCTTTTGGTGAGTTAGACTTGGGCCGCAAGCTAACTATTCCTGAAAGCAAAAGTAGTGTGAGCCAAAGGCGAGAGCTAGGCCATCCCTTGGGGTGGGTAGGGGCGAACGGGGATGGGATCGGATCCTATCATAATCTTTTTCCAAGTCGATCTTAACGGCCATGTACCCTTTCTTTGCATGCGGAGGGTTTTGATGAGATCACCGTAGGTAACCGAAAGAAAAGAGATGTCTTAAGTTGTTGTTTACTCAAAATATATGGCAGATTAGCGAGTCCTTCAATAAACTCCAAGTAAGAAAATAAGTACTAACAGCACAGGTTTTGTCACTCTCGAATGGTTTGACTTAAGGAGTGGTGCATTGCCACCCACCTATTCTGGGCTACTTGTTGGAGACTTGGCAAACAATCAGGCTGGCTCTTTCTTGCTTTGTACCTAAAGCCATCAAGATTAGCACTTCAATCTCTATTCCCATGCTTACCTTATAACCTTATAATGCTGCTTATCCTATTCCATCTTTTCGTGCCCCAGATTTTTTTAGTAAAGTCGCTAACGAGTAGACCACAATCTTCTCTTGTATTCCCTCAATCATGTCCCTATCGGTAGCTACACTAGTAACCTCTCTTCCTCCTTTATCTTGTCACATTCCTCTACAAGCAATTGAATTGAATTCAAATTACGTACAAAAAGAAAAGATTCTATAATATCAATATCATCTAATCTTGTCAGTTTCTTTCGATTGAGAAAGCGACGAGCCGAATGAGCTCTCCATTTGTGCCTCAAAATGAGACCGGAGAGACGGTCAACCTTAGATTGGCTAAGATCTTGATAGAAATGGGGATGAGATATTGAGATTGAGAAAGTGTTCAATGATTTCATCTTGAATTGTAGTATGTCTTAGTAGTCAGTCAATCCACTCCTGATAGGGATGAAAGCTCGATCGAGAGCAACTGTCACCTCAAAGACTTCTCACTTTCAAGATGAGAGCTAGAGGCCAAAGACAAAAGGCTAGCACCCTAGGAGAGATCTTTTATTTACAGAAAGAAGAAGCATTAGACCAATTGAAGGAAATGAACCAATTGCAAAGGATTTCTTGCTTCCATCCGCCTAGAAAAACCTTTAGGTGGGCCAGCCTTAGGCTTGATAGCTCAATGTAATAGAGCATCAACGAAGTCTTTGAGTAGCCTCTTGGCCGATTACAATGGCACACTTACTGATAGGGATTATAGATCATAGACGGCCCCGTTGTAGATCAATTTTTTGCCGAGGTTGGCCTGGCCGTCGCATGATCTTAACCATATTAAAATGAAAATTGTCGGTCTAGTAATCGACAGTCTTTTCAATGACTGCAGAAGACTTGTGTGACTGGTCCCATTTCCTTGAAGCAATCAAATACTTATTGGGAAACTTCTAAGTCTACGGTTTACCTCCCGATTCTCCTGCTATCGTTCTAGCTCCTCGAGAAGCAACAAACTATGACTCGAAAGCTACAAGCAATTTGCGATAGGGGAGGGGTATGGGTCTCGATCTGGAGCTACTGCATATGCGACTGGGTCACCCGGGTATAGAAGGTATTACTCTACTATGCATGGATCACTGGCTAAGGCTGGATTAGATGGGCTTGACTTAGACGGCTTAATAATGGCTTAATCTGCATAGTCTGCTGAATCCACTTAAACTCAGTTCACTAAGTCAACTGCCCCATGTTCCTTTCCCTGTCGGGTATGGATCTTTAACATAAATGAAATGGCATAAAATCTGATTTGTATAGTGAGTAACATGGATAACAGTATAACATAATGAAAGAGATCTGTAAATTCTAAACTATACTGATGGATCTTGGTATGGGTCATAGCTTGATATGTTGTTAGCTCTACGGGAGATAGATAGGTATGGAAGCCACTATGAGTATATATCAAGGTATTCTTCTAGATAAGAAACAAAGCCTCATGCCATAAATGACTATCATGAGTGCGAGCATAAGAAACTCTATCTACTGGGTCTATTGTACAGTTAAAGCCATCACTTGTCTCTAGCTCTTGATATGGAAGGTATACTACTCTCACTTCTACCCCTTCTGGATCAACAACTGACTCAACCTTATCTACTAGTTCAGTACTAGTCCTTTCTTGCAGCGTATAAGTTAGGCACATCTTCCGGTTGGCTATTTCTTGCACTGTATTTAAAACATTCTCGTACAGCTTTACAGTAGTCTTGTAAGGGGGGAAAACTCCCGAACTAACTGTATATGTGTCCCTAACACGTGGAGGGATACCGCGGATAATACCATTGTTTCACCGTAAAAAAATACGACGAGGTGACTCTGGTATCATACAGTTATATCTGTCTCTCTTCTCAGTGTCAAAGTTAATAACTTTGGCGGCCAGAGTGAGACACACCATACTTGAGACTATTGTTACACCTTCTGGCCTAGATTTTGTCGGTTTGGTGGTGGCGGAGATGAAAGTAAAATTTCAATCTCTGTTGAAGCGATATGTCCCTGGTATTGAATCTATTCCCCTTAAACAAGAGCTTAGATTTCAACCCACATGGAAATCTGTACCTAGTCTTCCATGGTATCAGAAGCTTTTATGTAGATCAGGTAATGATAAAGGCGAGTCTTTAAAATGAGAAGGACTTGCTGAGAAATCATACTGCTTCCATGTATTACCTTATGAGATGGCCTCATTCCAGATGCTTATGACATTTTTCATGCAAAGGGTGAGCAATTCTCCCAAGGATGCTTATGGCCACCATATACTAGGTTCCCTTTCGACTCATCTAATAATACCATTACTAATTCGTCTTTAGATTGGTTTGAACGGAGGATTGGACCCTTCAATCCGTCATGCGTGATGTTGGGTGTCCCACCAAATCCTGGTAGACTATGTGCCATGAATACATGTGATGGGAAGAAGAGAATATTCGTTATTGGTAATTATATCAATCAGAGTTTATTAGCTCATGTGCACCAGTGGTTAGCATAATGTCTGAAAAGGATTCCCATGGATGGGACCTTTCAGACTGTGCCACTGGATTGCCTAAGAGGAGTGACGGTAATAGTTCACTCAGTGCATCTTAAATCCACGACTGATCGTTGGCCATTATTAATCCTGTTTGAGCTGATGCAATCACTTTTTGATAGATAATTCGCATCAAGCGTCAATTCCTCTTTGTATACGAATATCTTCGACGTGATGTTTCTGAGTCAGCGAACCTCAGTCTCGTTTGTAGCAGGACAACCTTTGGGCTATCTCTCTTTCTGACCTATGTTCTCTCCATCCCACCATCTTTTGGTTTTGTATGCAGCGGAAGAGGTAAACCCCGGGAAAGTGTTTCATAGATATGCCACCTTGGGTGATGACATAGTCATTGCCGACGACAAGGTGAAGGGCGTTTATTCTAGTCTTCTAGATAGATTAGGCGTCCGTATATCTGAGCCTAAATCTCTAACATCCCCTTATGGGAGGTGTGAGTTTTCTAAGAAGTTTCGATTAAAGGCGATGACAGAAGATGTGTCGCATGTCTCTATTAAGAAACTTCTGAAGTCAAGTACCCCTTTGGGTTGGTATAACTTTATTTCCACCCATTGTAAGCCTCTGTGATTGTTCACACAGTTGCGGTTGGGGCGTCTTGGCTTCAAGGCCGCATCCCGACCACTTGGATGTAAGAGTCATGGTGTTAAGGTGCGTAGGTTATTGGTTATGAAGCTTCATTAGTTATTATCGAAAGATTCTAGTTTACTGATAAGTCTCACCGTTGTCATAGGTACTCCTCTCCACCCTAATGTTATAGGTAGGATGGTTAGTATCTTGTTAGTGTATTTTCGACCAAGAGGCCCAATCCTGTCACCATTAGATGAATTTACATAACCTGGTATGGCGGATTTCAATGAATATTCATTGTACCGTGGATAGATGGAGCAGTATTTAGAGTCTTTGAAGTGGTATGCTCGATTGTTCACCAAACCGGACTTAAACCTTAACGACTTTCTTGCACCACCAGTATATATCTGAACATGGTTCAGACCTAGTGCTGATGTGGAATAGTACATGTTTGGAATTCTGTTTAGAATTTATGACATGGTTGCTAAGTTTCAACGAGAATGTTATTACTGTCTTGCTTCCCATGTAATCATATATCTTGGTGGTAATGATTACGAAGGTTACATAAGATCATGTAGCGCATCACAATTGTTGAGGTCGTTAAATTCTTCCTACAAAGGACCTTCTTTGTAATAGTACTAGTCCCTTCTTGATTGTCAAAAAAGGTGAAATGCATAAAAAAGCGGCGGTGCGGTCTTCAAAACGAACCAAGTGTATCAAGGAAGCGGAAAGAAGAACTTATAATTGATGTTAGGGGAGCATCAAGCTTTCCAAGCCATCCACTTAAGAGAAGTAAATAGCCAGGATACCATTTCCTTCTAAGGCTCGGCTACTATGCGGTTAGAAGGTGCTAGATTGCTCTGTGGAATAGGAGTCGAAGTTGAATGGTTAGCTCTTCGTTTCATATCTCTTGGTTATAAATTGACACTATTTGGGCTAATGCACACCTTTGGGATATAGAAAGGGATTAAGGTTAATGCTAGCCTGGGACTTCTAATCCCTATTTGAGATAGAAGAATAGGAAAGTGGGGCTCCCTGGGTTTGCTAGGTTTGACACAGATATTAGACCGTGGGGCACGAAATCCTTAATAGCCTAAAATCTTATTAGGTTACTTAATTCCCTAGGAATTCTTAATAGCGGGCATATCTCCTAGTTCGAGTTCGAGGAGAAAGGAAGGTAATGAATGGGCTAGGAAGCCACTGATTAGAAATAGCATTTCTAGTTAGAAAGAGGATTTCATAGAAGGAGGAGTGGGTCAGATGGGAAAGGTAAGAAGAGAGTCTATTGAGCCACTTGGCACGGGATTTGTTATGTGGTTGAGTCAGTCGAAGTTCCAATGGAGTTATTGGTAAGTCCTCACTGAGAAGTGAACCATGAAATTCCTAAAAGACGGATTTCCCTTCTCTTTTTCGATAGCTTTCTAACTTCCTTACCGTGGGAAGGAAGTAGGACGAGGGGAATAGATCTTCATGCACTCGCTAATCTATAACAAAAAACCTTCTTACTTCTTAAAAAGGGGAGTACCAAACCACTAAGAAGTAAGCAGGTGTGGCCTGGAATAGATCATCGAATGAGGAGATGCCCGCTTAATCGCTCATGCACCATTGATTAGTTAAAGAGAATGTTCGTCGCCTTTCGTGGTTGACTTCCCCTTTTCCCTTTTACAGAGAGGGGTGGAGTCTCAAGTACCACAGGAGATGCTCTATCTTTCCAAATGAATAGGATCAGTCCTACACTGCCCAGTCTATTCTGACTAACTAAACAAAGGAAGTACAAGTTTCCAAGAAGATTCTGTTTCCTGTGTTATGAAGAGGATGTCCTATCGTTACGTTCCCTCATGAAGAGGATATTTTACGCTCTTTCTCTTTCTACCCCTCTTATCTCATACTGGTGAAATTACTTCTTCAAAAAAGAGATGTACGATTCAATGGGGGCTACAACAATAAAAGCAGTCTCTGGCTATACAACAACACTAGGAGGCTTACATTATGCTTACATTATGGTTGCTAAATGAACAGAGATACTGGAAATTCAATCGCTTTTGAAGACTTGCAAGATAGGATCGAAATACGTTGACTCACTTTCAGCAGGGTATAAAATTTACATTGTCTCTGTTTTTACCAGCGGGTCATATGAATGCCCGGAAAATGATCTTCTGATTCGAACATTAAAAACTTACGGTACGGGGCCCCTCTTGAATGGTATTGCTACTGAGGATACATTGGGGATGCCATTGCGCACGTGGGAAATTTACTTAACTCTGGAAGTGCTACTATACACGTGGATGAATCTACGCTACAACACGAATGAGACATCCTTTTATGCTTTGCAATACATCCCTACCAATGAGGATCAAGACTGCTACCGTCTTTCTTCCGGTGAAAAATGGCCTATCTCTTCCTTGTTGTTTCCTTATAGTGGAAAGAAATGTCCTTCTTTAAAGGAATTTAGTCAGAGACTCTATTCCATGAATCAATAAAGCAAAATCAAAGTCTGGTTGTGCAAGAGGCCAATATGACTATATATATAAGTTCTTCGCCTTGAAACATACTTTGATATCAAAGAGTTTACCATCTCTCTTTTGAACAACTGCTCATGCAGTAATAAAAAAAACCAACAGTTGAGTACCGAGAAGAGGCTATTCGAGCGAAGGTCTTCTTTCGACGCATTTTGAACCTGAAGACTGAATGCCCGGTATGACATCCAGTAGAAGCTCAGGGACGGATTGAATAGAAGTTGTTAGGGAAGCTAAGGATCTCTATCATTGGTTCATCAGAAGCCATCAAGCACAAAAGCATCAAGGAGTGTGCTAGTGAGTTCCAAGCGAAGGAAAGAAGGACATGAGAGGCATAAAAATGACTCAAGGACAAGACAGGAGTCAGACCACGGGAATTTGATCTTCATTGGCCTTGTGATCGGTTACTCTCCTTTGAAGGCGTTTGAAGGTCGATCATGGTATCCGAGATTGGACATCGAAAGGCAAAGTCTCTTAGGGAAGCGGGGACCTACTAGTAGTGATACCCCAATCTCATGGATGAAGGCTAGCTGCATTCTTAACAGTCTGATGTGTAAGACTTGATTAAGTTGCTCTTTCAGTTCCATTAAGCATTCCCGCTTGCCACTCTCTTTAGCTGAAAAACTCTTATTCTTGGTGGTTTTGAAACCTAACCCGAAGGGGACCTTCTTTTCATTTACCTGTATCGGCTCCCCGATACAAGAAGCTTTTTTTATCTCTCATACCATAGGCTAGCTCAACTAGTACTTTCCATGTTATACGGTTAATGATGCTTAAGCAAGTTATGCTTTTGGCAATCTTTAGTTATCTTGTATATGGGTCTATGCGAGTCAGTTGTAATAGCTTTCCTTTCAAGCCAGTCAAGCAGTACATTTCTGGTAGACCCTGTAACAAAAGCTAGTGAGAGCATTGTTTTTTTTGAAACTGAAGATATTGAAACTTAAGCATAGAGTCTTTCCAGCTGGACTAGTGGCTTATAACTAGTTGATTGTGCTTAGCCCTATCTTCTTTCCGTTGCCTTTCCATTCAGAATCCATTTTAGGCCCTTTCTCCTCCCATGGAAATCCACTGACGTCGCTCATTCTGTGGGCTCGTTTGGGTAGAAGTTCTTCTTGCATCTCTTAAGGTCTTTACCCCATAAAAAAGTGAAGAAAGCTTTGGAGAGTGGATTCTTTTCTCGAGCGTTAGTAACAAATAGTGCTAGTTGCTTTCTTTCTAGTTTAAGGGGAATGGATAAATCGAGTATAATTCCATCTCTTTTTGGTATTTTTGGGCTAGCAATCATGTGAGTATGTAAGTTAGATCAAGTTAAGCCTTGAAGTTTAAGCAATTGAATCAGTGAGCTCTTCCTTCTCTCAAAGTCAAGTTAGTATTCAAAGTAGACGTGCCATGATAATAATATAGATGTAGGAGGATCTGTCTAGAAAGAGCAGTTGTTTTGAGATGGAGTCCTTGGCGCCCACATGCTCCACCGCTTACAAAGAGGCAATAGTGGAACATAATCTAGCCTGCATATTCGTCGAATGATTGGAAGAAAATGGAAAAGGAAGACCGAATCTGATCAAATCAACCAGCGACCGGTTTAAGAAACAAGGAGTTAAGCAAGGGCCAGACTGACTATGTTCATGCCGAAGTTAGTATTGTGTTCAACTGAGCAGGTCGGCTGGTTGGAAGGATTGCATTCTGTCTTCTGTCTTTCCTTTCTCTCTATTCTCTTAGAAAAGTAGGCTCAAGTCAAACTTTTGGCTTGCTACAAGTTGGGCTTTGGTTTCTGGCTAGAAACGCTTCCCTGTAGTCATCAACTCGTTCTTGACAGATCCGATCAGGTGTTCATAATATGGAGTAAAAGGATTCAAACCTTTGCATGTCGGTACCAAAAATCGATGTCTTACCACTTGTCTATACTCCATATGGCCTGTTTTGGACGGTAGAACGGGGAGAGGAGGAATGGAAAAGCAGGGATTTCGCAAAACCTACAGAAATTCGAGGCGTTCAAGGAAGCGGGGATATAACAAGTAAGCAACAAGATTCTCCCTTGATTTTAGGACCAACTACAATAAGCTCACGACTCTAATAGAAAAGAAAGGGTAAGCTCTATGCTCTATTTTCTTGTAATGCTATGCCTATCAAACTTGGCGAAGGCTTTTGTAACCTTAGACTCCTTATGCTATTCGAATGAACTCCTTGGCTCCGCATCCATCAAAAGTCGGTAACCTTTGTCACCATCAACATTTGGTACTCTCTCGATAGCTTCATCAATCAATAGTTCAGTGAAATTGAGTGTAATGAACCGCAAGCCCTTAAGATAAAGAAGATATATAAGGTTGGTTGTGCGACGGTGACTTTCTTAGAGCTCCGCATGAGAAGAAAGTCTAGGTCCAATATATAATGAAGCGAAGGTCCCCCTTACTCCTTATTCTTTCTCTCTTTAAAATAAAGCTCGGCAAGAAAGATTTGGTTAAGAACTATTGACTATAAACCATAACAGTTATAGTCAGTATCCATGCTAACCTTTGTAATGAAGATGGATGAACATGCACTAGAGCCTGGAACTTATGAAATTCGGGGAAAACATGAAAGCGGTCACTATACTAGAGAAGGCAAGACATGACCGCGACTTAAGATAAGAGTCGAGTACCGTTAAAAAGACTAAAAGAGTGAGGCGATCGAAGTGAGAAAGCAAAGCTAATACGAGCCGACCAGAAGAAGAAAAGCTTAGATTACCATATCCTGGAAACAATCTTCCTATACCTATAGATGGAGAGCCCCTTTCCCTCTCAATAACATCGAGCCTTCTTGCTTGCTTACTTAGTTCTTGTCTTAGTTACTTTTTTTCCTTTTTTTTCATTATTTATTTTCTTAGTGTTAAGACGGTAGATTAGATTGAGTGGGATTTTTTGCTAGAGAAAGGTCATGTGACATGGACGCTCAACCCAATTCAGTCGCTAGGTTAGCCCACCTAACAGATGATGAGATTCTCAATCGATTTGATCAAATCTGGAAAAGTCTTTTTCACTCTTCAGAACCGTGGAGCTTTCGATCAAGATGTTCTCGCCTCCTCAGTTTGTGCTCTCACTCAAATCGGAACCGCGTTTGTAGGCTTTCGACTCAATCTAATAACCTACCTATCGAGGGCCAAAAAAAGAGAAAGTTTTTGCATGGGCTTATCATCTAATGCAGAACCGATGCGAGAAGGCTCGATGTAATTGAGAAGAAGAGAAGATTGATAGCTTTCAAAAACCAATTGAAAGGCAAGCTTCCAACATTGGATACCTGCATTCGTTCCAGTAATTAGCAAGCATAAAAAATTTGATTGAATGAACGTTGCTTGTTTTCGAAAAAATCCAATGTTGGGCCAAGCGTTTCCAGCCAAAGGAAAAAAGCCTTTTTCTAAAAAAAAGAAGGGCGAGAAGGAAGAGAAGAAGGATTAGTAGTTGCCTAGCCGAAGAACTTGAGGGTGGGAGTAGATCAGTAGAGTGCGGTCCCTGAGTTCATGACGCTGCCTAAAACTCATGTTGATCATAGAAAAGCGTTGATTTTTCAATGAAACAAACCTCAGAAATTAAAAAAATCCCTCCGGCTTCAAGAGCATAACTAGATGGGGATACAGATCTAGATGCGAGATGATCCCAAACCGATTTCATAAGCACCATCCATCACCAATCACATTCCGCATCCCACTTTCATTTCGTTGCCTCGAATCCTCTAGAAAGGCATTCAAGCTTCAGAGGTGGGTTAGGAAGGAGCTGGGATGGGATCGGATCCTACTCGAAGCACTCCACCGTGAATAAGATTCTTCGGGTTGGATAGATAGTAGAGATAGAAACTCCTATCTTTAGGGTAGGCTTTCAAGACAAAGATGCACTACTCCATCTGGAAAGGGCTTTCCCCCTCAGGGGGAAAGAGAAGATCCTGTAATAGTCGTGATGCGAGGACAAAAGAGAGTAAAAAAACCATAGAAAAATACCTTCCCGGCTGACAGACGAGACTCTATGTTTGGTCCAATCTAAAACTCGGATTAAGAAGAGTTCCCTTGAACTACATATCAATCATAATAAACAATACAAGAAAATGGATGGATTCTCCTGCCGGCTAAAAAATAGGATTTGATTTGAGAAGACCACCAGCTAGCGGATCAAGATTTGTACGAAATGTTCTACTCCTGTATGAGCTTTCCGATCAACTAATCTCCTATTTCAGGGACATCCGTGTTAGGTAGGCTCGGGGATCACTGATTAGTCAAAGCCAGCCCTCTGGCCTATCATTTCTTGGTCCGGGGCTCCTGCCTTTCCATGGCTTCATACAAGTTTTCTGCTAGGAGCCCTTCTATTGATTATTTATTCGATCGACTATAACATATATATATATATAAGTAAAAATTACAGTTTATTGACCTTGGACGATCTATTGTTCTCTCTTAGTTGCAGATGCTCATGCTTTCACTCGCCCTAGCCAATGATGAATCCTCAAGAAGATCCGAGTATTGAAGTTTTCCTCCTTTCAGTCCAGTTTGAACATGTCTCAGCAATAAAAGACCTTCCTATTTACTGCAAGGTGAGGCTCTTCCCTTTCCCTAGAATCCACTTCGGGTCGAAAGAGCAGCTAGTCTAACTTCTTGAATAACCGAGATATTGAACAATGAATGTCTAGAGCCGCCTTGCGGTAGCCTTAGAGGGAAGGTCAATTTGACATACAAAAATCCTTGACCTGATCTTTAATCCTACACCGGTTAATGATGCGATGGGAGAAGGATATAGTCATTTTTTCATCAATGTTGGATAAGTCTAGGCTCGTCCATGCCCAATCCTAATGGAGAAACCTTCGATCTGCCCTTCTGTAATCTACCCCTCTTTTCAAGTCCCTAAAAGCCCTCCTCGGCCTAGCCCTCTTTCTCAACTCGAGTCTTAAGTTCAGCGGCTTTCATCGTTGACGAACACCAGCGCTAATAAGACAAAGAAGTGGAAAGTCTATGCCTTGAATGATAAGAATTCCTTAGTAGAATGAGGGATCAAGAGACAGATAGAAGGGGCTCGCGGGAACTTGAGTCAATTATTGGTGGACCTTCCCTTGAACTGGTCATGGAGCTCTCAACTAAGTTGTTTAGGGTCCGTAATTCCATCTCTAGTTGGTCAGTTAGAAGCTTATAAAATTTGGTGCGGGTAAATCTCTCTAGCTCAAGGGAAGGGTGATCGATAGGACCCAGACTTTAGATCTCTTTTTTATTGTGGGAGGTTTATTTCGTATCAAGAGTTTGTTAGGGAGACTAGGGAAGATGGGATTGGATCGAGAGGTGATGCCTATGCCTCTTCTTTCTCAATAGGATTCCCATCATTTGAATTCTCTAATGAAAGAGACAAGGGTGAGGCATCGAACAATGAAAATTCCACTCTATCCGTCATTAGTATTCTCAAACTGCTTTTCTTATTCACTAGTACACTGCGCGCTACAACTAGAAGCCCTTTTACTAGTAAGGGAAAAGTCTAGCGCGCTAGCTCGCTCCTTATAGCCTCTTTTCTTATTTTTCTATATAGTTTAGTTAATAGTTGAAGAAGCCTGTTGAAAAACAGAAGCGCGCTAGCACGCAACAGCTAAAAAGACAACAACTTATTAGGACTAGGTTTTCTTCCAGAACCTATCCAACTCAAGCACCCAACCTATACTTTCTTCATTCTGCTTGCTGCTTGCCTCTCTCTAAAAGGGATTATGCACTCTAATCGCCACCTACTCCACTCCTTACCGCTAAATGACGAAGCCAGGAGCAGAAGGACGGACTTGAACCCTCAACCTCAGCCTTGGCAAGGCTATGCTCTACCATTAAGTTATCTCCGCCAGCTACGGTAGTGGCAAAGCACTACTGAGCAATTCACGTATCACTTGATTGATACATGTGACTTTTGTTTTTCTGCCAGACCACGCTCTTGACCGCCGATTGAGCTATGAGAACGAGTAGGTAGGCGGCTGGGCTGCCTTTTCAATCAATCTCCGGCCGCTTACACTATTGGTGCGAGTTGTAAGGAGTCTTGGTCTCGAGTCGAGCTGGGACATCATTTCATTCTTGTAACGGGAGTGAGTGCACCGCAAGATCAGACAAGTTGCTCTCTTGCCTTACACAGAATATTTCTTTTAAGTTAAATCATTTCCTAAGTCTTATTATTCTACGATTATCCAACCAATATTTCTATACGTATTCCACTAGTCTGCTCGGAACCGGATCGAAACCCGACTCACTTCAACTAGCGAGGGGTATCGATAGGAATGCGAACCCCTTCTATGAGAAAGAGGAGCCTAGCGGCCTTTTTCTGTCTATTTTAGATGATCTACTCCCACCCTCCCTGTCATCGTATCTTCTTTCACAATCGCTTTCAAAAGCTTGTGTCAGAATCTTCTCGTCTACCGATCTGGGGCAAAATCCCTACGTTTACTGACCTCTCTTGTTCGATTTTAGCTACCCGTCCGATCACTTTCAGAGAATCTGTCCAGCTTTAGGAATTGGAATTGGATCTCATATTGTCAAGGACTTCTTCAAACAACTTTTGTGAGCCAAATCTTGGCTCAGTGATGATGTAAGTGTTCCTTTTTCATAACATTTTTTCTACAATGTGAAGGAACAACTGCAGTATTAAGTGATGATAGATTAGTGTGATGGCAATGATATGCCATGTGATGACACTTATACATTATGTGATGACAGATTAGTGTGATGACAATGATATGTCATGTGATGACACTTATACGTTATGTGATGACGGTTTAAGTATGTGATGACAGATTATTGCGATGACAATTATATGATATGTGATGAAACTTATACGTTTATGTGATGACGATATTTGATGACAGTTTTAAGTATGTGATGACTGATTAAGTATGTGATGACTTATTAGTGTGATGACAATTATATGATGTGTGATGACAATTATATGTTTTGTGATGACTGTTTTGATAGTGTGATAACACTTATATGTTGTGTGATGACAGTTTAATAGTGTGATGACAATTATATGTTTTGACTGTTTTGATAGTGTGATGACACTTATATGTTGTGTGATGACAGTTTAATAGTGTGATGACAATTTTTGATATGTGATGACACATATGCTTTGTGATGGCACTGATGCAATGTGAGGACAATTTTTATATGCGATGGCAGTTTAATATTTGCTTTGAACTATGTGATGAAAACTTTTTAATACTACGATGACACTGGTTTTACTACATGATGACATCATATGAGGGAAGCTTTGGCCTACATGCATAAGAGAGTCCATGATGAGCCTGACAAGTTCAAGAATATTGCGTTTGTAGATTGGATGTGGTACAAGTTTCACAATGTAGCGGTTGTAGATAGTTACATGCATGTGGAACGTCTCCCAAATACCTACTTTTGTATCTCAAAGACGCACGCCCTGAATTGTTTAGAAAGTCATGGTTCTATGATGTGACTACTATATACTCACCCATTTTGATTGGGAATCAGCACTTTGTTGGTTTAGAGATTGACTTGCTTCATTCCAGAATAAGAGTGATGTACTGTTTACTTGGGTTGTACACTGATGCTGAAATAGAAGCACTACTTCAACCACTTTGTAAATTTCTTCCTTTTCTGATGAAGAAGTCGCAGAGATTTGGTTATCTTGGCAGTTTCAGTGAAGATTTCATCGTCGTTAGAGACCATAGTCTACCAAGCAAGGGTAAATTTTACATTTGTTTTTCAAGCATAATTTCAAATAACATAGTAATACTAAAAATGGTATATTTTTTAGGGGAAACTGTGGAATTTTTACAATCAAGTACTTGGAACACATTGCTTTCGGTAGAAGTTTGAAGGATCTAGATGTAGATCATCAGAAAGCCCATAGAGAAAAAATGGCAATTGATGTGTTCAAGTGAGATTGGGTGTGCGACCTTTTACACACTGAATAGATGATCTTTGTTGTAACTATTGGTTCTGATGACATTTTTAGTAGACTAATATGTAAATAGTGTTGTATGTTTCTATGTTGTATGTTTCAATGTGTTTCTATGTTGTATGTTTTGTATGATGAAACAATATGTGATGACAACTTGTTTGATGACATTTCTTTTGTGATGACAACTGTTTATGATGAAAGATTATCTAATGACAGTTTCTATGTGATGATAGCTATCTGTGATGACAGATTATGTGATTACAACTTTATGATGATAGTATATATATGATGCCACATTTTTTATGATGACAGATTATGATGATAGTATATTTACACTCTGTCTTCTATCTTACTTTTGATGACACATTTTTTATGATAATAGTTTATGACAAATTATGATGATAGTATATTTATACCATGTAATGATAGTTTATGTGATGACATCTATCTGTGATGACAGATTATGTGTTTACAACTTTGAGATGACAATATATATATGATGCTAATTATTTATGACATGTCTTTTCTCTTACTTTGATGACACATTTTTAATTTATTTATTTTTGTTATTGCAGGTCTTCAGAGACCTCCTTGAAGAACGAACGAGACCTAATGATCAGCATGTGACATTGTCATCACAAATATTTTGGGATGAAGGTTTAAGGATGCTTGATGATATAGAAAAGAAAGAGATATATAAGAATAAAGCAAAGGAGAATTTTAATTCTAGTGACATAGATATACCTAAGTTTAGTTTAGGAATTTCCAGCCTTTCTTTGTGATGACAGTTTATGTGATGACAACTATCCGTGATGACAGATTATGTGATTACAGCTTTATGATGACAGTGTATATATGATGCCAATATAATGATAGTATATATGATGACAGATTATGTAATGACGGTTTATGTAATGAAAGATTATGTGTTTATAGCTCTGAGATGACAGATTCGTTGTGATGGCAATACTTTTTGATCGTGATGACACTTGATTTTCGAATAAAAATAAGACGACGGTAATCTTCATGTGATGACACTATTAAAACTGGGATAACTATATTCTTTGTGATAACTATACTGTATAGTAACAATATTCTATAGTAACAATATTCTCTGTGATAACTACATTTTATAGTAACATTATTCTATAGTAATAATATTATCTTACGATAGTTCTAGCCTAATCCACTTGCATCGTAGCGTTCCTACAACTTGATTGTTTGAACTTGCATGATATCTTGTTGTGTCCCGTATCCCCACATTCTCCATAATTGATGGGCTTCCTTTTCTTCTTGATGACAGTTCTTCTAATCTCCATTTCAGAAAGATATCTTCGCTTCTTTGGCCTCCCGGGGGTCTCTTCACGAATGGTGGATAACAAGCTATGCTCATGATATTATTGGGGAAACCCATTCTGATCTCATAGGCACCAAAAATATGGTGTCCTGGTATGACTTTGCCCAAGTAGAGTATAGGTAATACCTGCTTAAAAATTTCGTAACATTACCCTTAACTTTTTGTATGACGACAATTGCATATGCACAAGGAATATGATCCAAATGAAATACTCTGCAACTGCATGTAGTTCGTGATAGATCAACTACACCTGTAAATTCCCCCCTACAACCTCACTCTGCATTGTATTCAACATCTTTACTTCGTATCTCATTGATTCCTTATATATTTGATTTACCACTTTCCATACATGAGGAGGCAATTGATTTTTATTTTTTCTCAACGAGGTTTATGCGTTTATAAAACCACCTTGATAGCATATCTCTAATGTGCTCTAGTAGAGCCACAAGTTGGTATGATCGAGCTTCTTTCAAAGCCGAGTTTATACTTTCTGAGTTGTTTTTTGTCATAATGTTGTATCTTTCACCTACATCCGCAATCATTAAAAAGGTTATCATAATATTCTATACATTAGTACATAACTAACACTGTCATCACCTATTGAAACCAACAACACATATTGACACTGTCATCACATATTGACATCGTCAACACATAACTGACACTATCATCACATATTGGAACCGTTAGCACATATTGACACTGTCATCATATATTGACACGGTCAACACATATTGACGTTGTGATCAAATATTGACACCGTCCTCACATATTTGATGATGCCATCACATATAAATAAAAGTATCATCATTATGTAATAGATTTTGTCATTTACCTGGACAATATGCTCATGCCCACTTCTCTAGCTTTGCTCGTATAAGGTAATCCCTCATATTTGAATTCATTTGAGAAATTTTCTCAAAGTAGTATTGAAAATCTGTCTTGGTATACCTTTCAGCTGCATTTGTGAACAATTGGTGTATACCATTGTTCTTGAAAAGAGTTTTCATATTTTCTTTGAGATGTATTGTGCAAACTACATGTATTGAAGAATTATATACCCTCTCGATGCGAATTGCAATACTCTTATGTCTATCTGACACAAACACTAGATTAGGTGCACTTGGGATGACAGTATAAAGTTGCTCAAAAAACCATGTTCATGATTTATCGTTTTCTGAGTCAACAACAACATAGGCTAGAGGATATATTTGATTGTTGGCATCCTGTGATGTGGCTATCATTAGATTCCCCTTATACTTCCCATGAAGATGTGTGTTGTCCACCATGATGACCTACGATGAAAAAAGAGGATCAGTGATCTCATTTTTTCCTATAAACTTGCATTCTGTTTTTATGATTACATTATATGTGATGATAGTTTTTCGAGCATCATACCTTTCTCATGTAATTGAAACCTCTAATACAAGCTCCGATTGAAACAAACATGTACTTGAAACGATTTTCATTTGCAATCTCAAACTTTGTATATGTACCCGGGTTTACTTGTTATAGAACGTATAAATACGATGGTAGAAGCCTATAATTTGACTCT
The DNA here is from genome assembly GCF_046119375.1 of Phyllobates terribilis. NCBI lineage: Eukaryota > Metazoa > Chordata > Amphibia > Anura > Dendrobatidae > Phyllobates > Phyllobates terribilis. Next base: position 28,142 of record NW_027370171.1, read on the forward strand.
GGTGTTCCTCTAATAAAGTTCTGAGCCCATTCCTTAGCTTTCCAAGCCTTCCAGTGACTAATATTTTGGGAGTAGTCATTCCTCATATCATTTTGAATTGATTTTGGATTTGGTCCATTTTTAACACCAGATGCATACCTATACACAAAATAAGAATGACAGTCTATTAGAGTAAGCAACAATGATGACAATTTGAATAAATCACAAGCTACCATCAACAGTGATGACAGTTAATTAGTCCTGATTCATACCTCGTTTTTATTTGTTCCCCAACAACTCTATATATAGGTTGACATTGATTTGCACGACGGACATCAAATGAGCATGCATGAGTGTCATTATATATTCCGATTTGAAAGATATCCGTGTCTTTTACCCACGCAGCCCGAAAATTCCAATTGCAACTTTCATCAACACATTTCAGCCTATACAAACGTTTTGTAGATTTATCCACTCTATACCCAAAGTTTTTACGGATGGCCAGTTTTTGAATTGCAGTCTTAAATTCATCCTTGCTATTGAAGAACTACCCACATGCAAAAAATCTTTCTCAAATGATTGACCATGTTGATTATACCTTTCAGAACTGCCATCAGTGCTTTCATTAGTGTTTTCATCACGTTGCGGGGTATTGTCATCAAGATGCGGGATACTGTCATCATGCTCTTGATTAGTGTCATCATATTGCACTACAATTTTGTCATCATTTTCAGCAACTGCCATCAGTCTCTCAAAAGCATTTCTAGTGTTACCAATACCAGCTGTCATCTTTCTCTTGTGTTGATTGACTTCCTTATAATTACCCGATGACACATATAATGGTAATGTCCAAGACACTTCAGGGCTATCATTTATAGAAACAAAAGACCTGAGATCATCATTGTCCTCAATTGATACGGAATTCTCAATTTATGATGAGGATGTAGATGTCTTATTATAAGTTCAGAAGTGTCTACACCAATCTTGAATCTTTTATAATTTACATCTTGAGATTCTGTAGATCGAAACTGTCATCAAATACAAATGCCTTTGTGTTCATGTCTCCTTGATATGAACCATTTTCACCTTTTATCTTCCACACAGCTCCATAAATGATGGTTAATATCTTCATCTGCCATCATAAGTTAAACCACATATAAGCATAAATGTCATCACATTATCATATGATACTGTCTTCACATAACTGAAACTGTCACCAAATATTGACACCATCATCACATAATGACGCTATTATCATATATCCACTTCCAACTTTACATGTTGACACGGCCACCGCATATCCATCATCACATAACTGTCATCACATATTTGACATTGTCATCACATAAATGTCATCACATCATCATATGATATTGTCATCACATAACTGAAACTGTCACCAAATATTGACACCATCATCACATAATGACGCTATCATCATATATCGACTTCCAACTTTACATATTGACACTGTCATCACATAACCATCATCACATAACTGTCATCACATATTTGACACCGTCATCACAATTTTCACATAACTGTCATCACATATTGACAATGTCATCAAATACATATGACATTACATAACTGTCATCACATATTTGACATTATCATCACAATTTTCACATAACTGTCATCACAATTTCTTACACTGTAAATCTACAAATCATTGACAGAGTTGTTGATCGTCTCATAGATTTTGCAGATTTTTTGCACAATTTGCAGATTTACACGATCAACAATTCTATCAACAACACACGAAATCAATTTACGAAATCAACTTGAAACACAATTTACGAAATCAGTTTATGTTAAGAACTGTCATCAACTTATCGAATTAGAAGAATTTGTACGCTTTTGAACATACAGAATCCATGAGATGACAAACCAGACGGAGAAGGAATCGGTAGGAGACCAGATATCGGAGATGGAGATGGAGAAGGAATCAAGAAAAGCAGTCGGAGAATTAGACGACAAATGAGACGGAGAACGAGGCGTAGAAGGCTAACTCAACTGGAGACGGAGAATGGAGATGGAGAAGGACGAAGTCGAAGCCGGCGACCGCGAGAAATGGAGATGGTGAATGAAGTCGCGCGAAGCGGTAGAGGAGAAGCAACACGAGAAAACAGATCACGCAAAAGGAGGAGAGATGAAAACCTAATTTTTCTCTTTATATATGAGGGTTAGTTTTTCCATCTAATAAAAGAGAGGTTAATTACCTAGTTTCATCTATGCTTCTAGTCTATATAGCAAAAATGTCGTTTAAAATATAGTTATATATTTGGAAAGTGAAAATTAATTGGAACTTGTAAAAGGAATTTTTAAACATTTAATAATTACTTTCTTTTTTAGAAGAATCATTTATATTTAATTAATAAATAGATTAAAATAAAATTATTCTAACAATTTGTTTCTATAAATGTTATAGTTTATTTTAAAAAAATAAAATAAAATAAATGAGAGAAAATAGTAGGACCAATAAGAGAAGGATGATAAGCTAAAATTAAGCACAAAGTTTGAAAAAATATAGCTTTAATATTCATAAACAATATATATAATTAATAGCTTTAATGACGTGACTAGTAAAAATTAATAGTTTTAATGATAACGATGATGAAGTAACTTTCTTAAAATATGAATTTTAAGTAAATTAATGTGGGAGCAACATGTCACCCGTGCCATGCACGGGGTTAGAATAATCAATTGATAAAAAAAAATTAGATACAACTCGTATCAAATTATATGTTAAAAATCATATTATAAATCATATTTTGTATTAATATCCATTTATGAAAACTAAAAAATAATAATTGATTGACATGTATATGAATTTATAATTTATGAAATGATAAATATTAATTTATAGTTAGATATATGTATCAAATTTGTTATTTACTTGATGGAGAAAAGCTATATATGTGGATCCTAAGTTTAGATCTTAAATTACAATATCAATATATCTTACTTATAAATAAAGATTAAAAAAATAAATTAAATATCAAAAATATTATCCCTAAAACATGAAAAAATCAAACTTAAAAAACATGTGATCTTAAAAACAATAAAATAAGTATAAAATCTATCTTAAAAATAGAAACCAAGAAATTAAGTAATTATAAAATATGTAAAATTATATCATTATTCAATTTAATATAATATAAAAAGTAAATTATGAAATACATATTGCATTGTTTTATCTTTATAAAAAATTATATTAATATAATTAGTTTATTTAGTAAAAGTTTTTTTGTATAAAACAAAATACATCACAATATTGGATTCAATTTTAAATAGCATAAAAAATAATTCATAAGATGCATATTGCATGGTTTTATCTTTAGTGAAATATCTTTATGTAATATAGTACTAATTTGGGGAATAAAAAAATTCTAAGCTTAGAAAAATAAATTGATTAATATTCTAATATTTAAGTAAGTTTTAGAAGAATAATCTAAAGATCATAATTAATTATATTAAATTATAAATATCTTACCAAGTTGTTCTTAAAAATATAAGAGTTAATTACACAATTAATAATTTAAAAATTGGAATTTTAAAAATTGGAATTTTAATTTGAAATTAATATGGGAGCGACATGTAGCTGTTTTAATCTTATACCGACACATAAGCAAGAAGACTCTCCTTTAATATATAGATAGATAGATATATAATAATTGATAATTTATTATTATTATTGATAGGACATTGATGATATATAATTGAGAGAATAATGGAACACATGGAATATCATTTAGGTTAATATAATTTTGTGAGAGGCAATTGTTTTTTGTAATTAATATATGATTTTGTGCAACGAAAACATGGTTTTGATAAATAATATCAAATTCACAAAAATGATTTTATGAAAGGAAATGTAATTTCGTGTATGGAAAATATAATTTAGAAAAATATAATTTTGTTTAAGAAAACATTATTTGTGTAGACAATATATTTTAGAAAATTTGTTTAACAAAATATAATTTTATATAAAAGAAACACAATTTCGTGTAAACAATATCATTTAAAAAATAAAATTTTATATGAAAAAACGTGATTTTCATTTAAACATTATTATTTAGAAAAAATAAGATTTTGTATAAGGAAAGTAGGAGGGACATTCTTTTCAAATTGTGTTAGAATTTTTTTACTAAGAAGTCTATTTATGGAATGAATTAGGGAAATGTTGTGAAACGAGTAAGACAAAGTGTCTTAATCTAAGACTTTAGATTATTAAGACAAGATGTCTTAATCTTGCTTAAGGGACCACAAAAACAACCTTGAATTGTAAAAGGAGAAAAAGGGAGAGATCAAGAACTTTAGATGAGTATTCTTGCTCTTATTTTGGTGTACATTTACACTAGGAAATGCCTCTATTTATAGGCAAAATTGGGGAGACAAAACATAAGTTAATCCCCATAAGATTAGGAGGTAAATAAGGTGAATAATTCACCATTAGAATATCTACCACAAATTTCATATCTACTACAATCATACAATTGTTCATCAATCATCTAGATAAAGTTGTGGTGGATATAATTTCTTCAATTGTAGAAATTCATAACACTCCCCCTTGAATATTCACCTTTGAACTGTTGCAGGATATGGATGGGTGATGCCTCGTTAAAACCTTGTCAGGAAAAACCCGGTGGGATAAAAACCTGATCGAAGGAAAAAGAGTACAACTGTGAATCCCATTATATGCCTTGATGCTGCCTCATTAAAAACCTCGTCAAGCAAAAACCCTGTGGGGAAAAAACTTGATCAAAGGGAAAAAAGAGTGCAGCGCGCATGAAGCTCCCCCTGAGATCAACGAGTGTCTGTGAGTCTGCACATTCCAATCCTTGATACTAGTTCTGTAAACTTCTTGGGAGGTAATGACTTTGTAAACAAATCAGCTAAATTATCATTCGACCGGATCTGTTGAACGTTGATTTCTCCAGCTTCGTCCAATTCATGAGTAGAGAAGAATTTGGGTAAAATGTGTTTTGTACGATCTCCTTTGATATACCCTTTCTTCATCTGAGCAACGCATGCTGAGTTGTCTTCATAGATCACTGTTGGCCCGTTGGTGATAGGCCTCATTCCACATTCTTTCTGGATGAATGTGATCATTGCCCGTAATGCCACACATTCTCTTCCTGCCTCGTATAGTGCAATCAACTCTGCTTGATTTGATGATGTTGCAGTCACCGTTTGTTTATTTGATCTCCATGATATGGCTGTGCCTCCATATGTGAACACATAACCATTTTGTGACTTGGCTTTATGTGGGTCAGATAAATATCCTGCATCTGCATATCCGACCAATGTGGCATCCTTTTGAGCACGGTAGAACAACCCCAAATCATGTGTCCCCCGAAGATAGCGAAATATGTGTTTGATTCCATTCCAATGTCTCCTTGTAGGAGATGAGCTAAACCTGGACAAGAGGTTTACGGCAAAAGCAATATCTGGTCTTGTATTGTTAGTTAAATACATTAAAGCACCAATTGAACTAAGGTATGGTACTTCAGGACCGAGGACTTCTTCGTCCTCTTCTCGAGGGCGAAACTGATCCTTATCAACACTAGGGATCGAACATCCATGGGTGAACTCAAAGGATGTGCTTTATCCATATTAAATCTTCTCAAGATTTTTTCAGTGTAATTAGATTGATGTACAAAAATTCCTCCATCTAGATGTTCAATTTGTAAGCCAATACAAAGCTTAGTTTGTCCAAGATCTTTCATCTCGAATTCTTTCATCAAATATTCTGCAGTTTCTTTGAGTTCATGAGGAGTTCCCACGATGTTTAAATCGTCAACATAGACAGCAATGATTGCGAACCCATTTTTAGATCTTTTGACAAAAACACACGGGCATGTGGCATCATTCTTATACCCTTCTTTCATGAGGTATTCACTAAGACGGTTGTACCACATCCTTCCAGATTGTTTTAATCCGTACAACGACCTCTTTAACTTTATAGAGAATAACCCTTGAGGCTTAGAGTTGTTAGAGTCGGGCAATCTTATTCCATCTGGAACTCTCATATAGATGTTTGTATCAAGTGACCCATATAAGTATGCGGTAACGACATCCATAAGACGCATATGTAATTTCTCGAATACAGTCATGCCAATGAGGAACCTTAATGTAGTTGCATCAACCACTGGAGAGTATGTTTCGTCATAATCAACTCCGGGAATTTGGGAGAAACCTTGGGCTACAAGCCTTGCCTTATACTTGACGATTTCATTCTTCTCATTTTGCTTTCTTATGAAAACCCATTTGTATCCTACTGGTTTTACACCATTTGGTGTATGGACTACAGGTCCAAAAACTTCTCGCCTTTCTAGGGATCTTAATTCTGTCTGGATGGCTTCTTTCCATTTTGGCCAATCCTTTCTTTGACGACATTCGTCAACTGATTTTGGCTCAGCGTCCTCATCCCCTGACACAACATCTATAGCTATTGAGTAGGCAAATATGTCATCAATAACGACATCTTTTCTATTCCATTGTATACCTGTGTAAGTATAATTAATGGAAATTTCAGAATTATCGATACTTTGATCGTTGTCCAAGATGTCATTTTCTTGTGAGACATTTTCATTTTCAATTTCGATGCCTTCATTATCTTTCTTAGTAGCCGTTGTGGGATCTCCTATCATACCCAAAGGGTCCTTTGATTTTCTTGCTTTCAAAATTCTTTGAACCTAGAGGTCTTCCACGCTTTCGACGCGTAGTGGACTCATTTGTTATGGACGCTTCAGGCTGTCCAATGGGTATTTCAATCCTTGGTGGAGCATTTGCTGCTGGTATATGTGACTTTGTCACTTTCTTTGTATCTATGAATGCATCGGGTAGCTGATTTGCAACATTTTGCAGATGAATAATCTTTTGTACCTCTTGTTCACACATTCTTGTTCTTGGATCAAGATGAGACAATGCTATTGCATTCCACATGATCTCTTTTGCATTTGGATCAACCATTTTCTTTTCTCCCCCTAAGTTTGGGAAAGTTCTTTCATCAAAATGACAATCAGCTAATCTTGCTGTGAATAAATCACCCGTTGTAGGTTCAAGATATTTTATAATCGATGGTGATTCAAAACCAACATATATTCCCAATCTTCTTTGTGGCCCCATCTTGGTACGTTGGGGTGAGCAATGGGGACATATACAGCACATCCAAATACTTTGAGATGTGAGATGTCTGGTTCCTTTCCAAATACTAATTGTAATGGGGATTGCTCATGGTTTGCACTTGGTCTTAATCGAATCAATGCTGCAGCATGTAATATAGCATGTCCCATGCTGATGAGGGAAGTTTAGACCTCATCAATAATGGTCTAGCAATCAATTGTAATCTCTTTATTAAGGATTCCGCAAGACCATTTTGTGTGTGAACATGAGCTACAGGATGTTCCACATCAATCCCAATTGACATGCAAAAATCATTGAATATTTGGGAAGTGAATTCTCCAGCATTATCAAGTCGGATTTTCTTGATTGTGTAATCCAGAAAATGTGCTCTCAATCGGATTATTTGAGCAAGGAGTTTAGCAAATGCAGTATTTCGAGTGGACAATAGGCTAACATGAGACCAACGTGTAGATGCATCGATTAACACCATAAAATATCGAAATGGCCCGCAAGGTGGAGCTATTGGTCCACATATGTCTCCCTGGATTCTTTCCAAAAATGCAAGCATCTCACTTACTATTTTACTTTTGGAGGGTCTTATAATAAGCTTTCCAAGTGAGCATGCAGTGTAGTTGAGTTCATTTGGCGATAGAAGCCTGACATTTTTCAGTGGATGTCCAAATGAATTCTTTGTGATTTTATGCATCATTATCATCCCTGGGTGACTCAGGCGTTCATGCCATAATGTAAAGGAAACTTTATCATTTGACTTTTGCCTTATTACTGCATTGACCTCAAGTGGGTGAATATACGTATAGTATAACCCGCATGTTTGGCTTGACATTCTTTCAAGGATCCTTTTGAGGCCAGATTCATGGCTTATGATGCATAAATATTCTTTTCCATTTTCATTTGTGGTTTCCATATGAAACCCATTTTGACGCACATCCTTGAAACTCAGTAAATTTCATTGAGATTTACTTGAGTACAATGCATCATTTATCACTAATTTTGTTCCACATGGAAGTAGAACAATTGCTCTTCCGGATCCTTCGATGAGCTTAGACACACCCGAGATTGTAGTGACATTGCCTTCATAGGCTCTTAGGTGTGTAAAATAATCTTTGTTTCTTAGAATGGTGTGCGTTGTTGCACTATCTAGAAGACATTTCTCCTTCCCATCGAGTTTCATTTTAGGGGGTTCCATGTCCACTATAAAAAAACTGATACGTAAAATGTTAAAAAAAATCTTCATATATATTACACAAGGATAGTCATATTATACAAGTACTTAAGAAAAATATTTATATTATACATGATTTTATGAGATAACAAAGAAAAAGGGAATGCATATTATACAACATTATACATTGTGAGACGTGGCATAGACATTCAAGACTAGTTCAATCCTTAAAAGACGTAGTCATTATCATCGTCAAGGTTCAGAGACAAATTGGTACCTCCTTCTTGGTTAAAGAATACAGGGGTATCCATATTTGGCATGTTAATATTTTTAGCATTCTCATTCTCAGTGTAATTTGTCTCAGGTGCCTTATCTTTTTCCTTCTCAGTTTGGTACAACCTCACTAAGTGTGGGGCTGTACGACATAGTCTTGACCAATGACCAGTCATGCCACATCTATAACAAGTGGATTTTTGGGAGGGTCCTGCTTGACCCGTCTGGACCTTTGGCTTTCCATCCCCCTTTATGCTTTTGAAGCCGTGGTTGTTGACATGACCTTTGTTGTATCCTTGGCCACGACCTCTGCCATAGCTGCCACGACCTCCTCGGCCACGAAAACCTCCGCGGAAACCTCCACGGCCTCTGCGACCACAACCACGGGCATAATTACGTTGTGCCTTATATTGGTTGGCGTTTCCTTTAGGGAATCCATTGTCCACAGCGTTTGCTTCAGGAAGCGCTGTGGAGCCAGTAGGTCTCATATTATGATTTTTCATTAAGATTTCACTGTTCTTTTCAGCAACCAATAAAACTTTCAGCAAGTCTGAGTATTTTGTGAATTTCCCCTCCCTATATTGTTGTTGTAACACAACACTGGAGGCATGCATGGTGGAGAACGTCCTCTCCAACATTTGTGACTCAGTTACTTCTTGACCACATAACTTAAGTTGAGATGTGATCCTGAATAGAGCACTATTATAATCTGATATGGACTTATAGTCTTGGAACCTTAAGTTGCTCCAATCATATTGTGCTTGTGGGAGGAGAACCTCCTTTGTATGGCCATAACGTTCATTTAGATTTTCCCACAATACTTTGGGATCATCAACAAATAAATACTCAGTTTTAAGGCTTTCATGTATATGGTGGCGGAGGAATACGATAGCCTTTGCTTTCTCTTGTGGCGTTGTGTTGGCCTTTTCATCAATTGTTAGTTCAAGGCCATTTGCCTTAAGGTGGGTAAGGGCATCTACCTTCCACTCGAGATATTTATGACCCGATAAGTCGAGAATCTCAA
>NW_027370172.1:0-37718 GCF_046119375.1 Phyllobates terribilis
ACATGTTTTTCATATACCAGAAATGTTTGAAGCTACTGACTGAATGAAAGGAGCTGGCATCTCACTCTCTTTGAATCTTCTTTATCATGCTAGGATTAACAGGAAAAAGCTAAAAATTTCAGAATTGCACCGTGCAATGTGGAGATATTACTGTTTGTGCATTTACAATATTCATTGATTTTTGCCATTGAAAAACATGTTTTTCATATACCAGAAATGTTTGAAGCTACTGACTGAATGAAAGGAGCTGGCATCTCACTCTCTTTGAATCTTCTTTATCATGCTAGGATTAACAGGAAAAAGCTAAAAATTTCAGAATTGCACCGTGCAATGTGGAGATATTACTGTTTGTGCATTTACAATATTCATTGATTTTTGCCATTGAAAAACATGTTTTTCATATACCAGAAATGTTTGAAGCTACTGACTGAATGAAAGGAGCTGGCATCTCACTCTCTTTGAATCTTCTTTATCATGCTAGGATTAGCAGGAAAAAGCAAAAAATTTCAGAATTGCACCGTGCAATGTGGAGATATTACTGTTTGTGCATTTACAATATTCATTGATTTTTGCCATTGAAAAACGTCCAGAAATGTTTGAAGCTACTGACTGAATGAAAGGAGCTGGCATCTCATTCTCTTTGAATCTTCTTTATCATGCTAGGATTAACAGGAAAAAGCTAAAAATTTCAGAATTGCACCGTGCAATGTGGAGATATTACTGTTTGTGCATTTACAATATTCATTGATTTTTGCCATTGAAAAACATGTTTTTCATATACCAGAAATGTTTGAAGCTACTGACTGAATGAAAGGAGCTGGCATCTCACTCTCTTTGAATCTTCTTTATCATGCTAGGATTAGCAGGAAAAAGCAAAAAATTTCAGAATTGCACCGTGCAATGTGGAGATATTACTGTTTGTGCATTTACAATATTCATTGATTTTTGCCATTGAAAAACGTCCAGAAATGTTTGAAGCTACTGACTGAATGAAAGGAGCTGGCATCTCACTCTCTTTGAATCTTCTTTATCATGCTAGGATTAACAGGAAAAAGCTAAAAATTTCAGAATTGCACCGTGCAATGTGGAGATATTACTGTTTGTGCATTTACAATATTCATTGATTTTTGCCATTGAAAAACATGTTTTTCATATACCAGAAATGTTTGAAGCTACTGACTGAATGAAAGGAGCTGGCATCTCACTCTCTTTGAATCTTCTTTATCATGCTAGGATTAACAGGAAAAAGCTAAAAATTTCAGAATTGCACCGTGCAATGTGGAGATATTACTGTTTGTGCATTTACAATATTCATTGATTTTTGCCATTGAAAAACATGTTTTTCATATACCAGAAATGTTTGAAGCTACTGACTGAATGAAAGGAGCTGGCATCTCACTCTCTTTGAATCTTCTTTATCATGCTAGGATTAGCAGGAAAAAGCAAAAAATTTCAGAATTGCACCGTGCAATGTGGAGATATTACTGTTTGTGCATTTACAATATTCATTGATTTTTGCCATTGAAAAACTGTTTTCATATACCAGAAATGTTTGAAGCTACTGACTGAATGAAAGGAGCTGGCATCTCACTCTCTTTGAATCTTCTTTATCATGCTAGGATTAACAGGAAAAAGCTAAAAATTTCAGAATTGCACCGTGCAATGTGGAGATATTACTGTTTGTGCATTTACAATATTCATTGATTTTTGCCATTGAAAAACATGTTTTTCATATACCAGAAATGTTTGAAGCTACTGACTGAATGAAAGGAGCTGGCATCTCACTCTCTTTGAATCTTCTTTATCATGCTAGGATTAACAGGAAAAAGCTAAAAATTTCAGAATTGCACCGTGCAATGTGGAGATATTACTGTTTGTGCATTTACAATATTCATTGATTTTTGCCATTGAAAAACATGTTTTTCATATACCAGAAATGTTTGAAGCTACTGACTGAATGAAAGGAGCTGGCATCTCACTCTCTTTGAATCTTCTTTATCATGCTAGGATTAGCAGGAAAAAGCAAAAAATTTCAGAATTGCACCGTGCAATGTGGAGATATTACTGTTTGTGCATTTACAATATTCATTGATTTTTGCCATTGAAAAACGTCCAGAAATGTTTGAAGCTACTGACTGAATGAAAGGAGCTGGCATCTCACTCTCTTTGAATCTTCTTTATCATGCTAGGATTAACAGGAAAAAGCTAAAAATTTCAGAATTGCACCGTGCAATGTGGAGATATTACTGTTTGTGCATTTACAATATTCATTGATTTTTGCCATTGAAAAACATGTTTTTCATATACCAGAAATGTTTGAAGCTACTGACTGAATGAAAGGAGCTGGCATCTCACTCTCTTTGAATCTTCTTTATCATGCTAGGATTAACAGGAAAAAGCTAAAAATTTCAGAATTGCACCGTGCAATGTGGAGATATTACTGTTTGTGCATTTACAATATTCATTGATTTTTGCCATTGAAAAACGTCCAGAAATGTTTGAAGCTACTGACTGAATGAAAGGAGCTGGCATCTCACTCTCTTTGAATCTTCTTTATCATGCTAGGATTAACAGGAAAAAGCTAAAAATTTCAGAATTGCACCGTGCAATGTGGAGATATTACTGTTTGTGCATTTACAATATTCATTGATTTTTGCCATTGAAAAACATGTTTTTCATATACCAGAAATGTTTGAAGCTACTGACTGAATGAAAGGAGCTGGCATCTCACTCTCTTTGAATCTTCTTTATCATGCTAGGATTAACAGGAAAAAGCTAAAAATTTCAGAATTGCACCGTGCAATGTGGAGATATTACTGTTTGTGCATTTACAATATTCATTGATTTTTGCCATTGAAAAACATGTTTTTCATATACCAGAAATGTTTGAAGCTACTGACTGAATGAAAGGAGCTGGCATCTCACTCTCTTTGAATCTTCTTTATCATGCTAGGATTAACAGGAAAAAGCTAAAAATTTCAGAATTGCACCGTGCAATGTGGAGATATTACTGTTTGTGCATTTACAATATTCATTGATTTTTGCCATTGAAAAACGTCCAGAAATGTTTGAAGCTACTGACTGAATGAAAGGAGCTGGCATCTCACTCTCTTTGAATCTTCTTTATCATGCTAGGATTAACAGGAAAAAGCTAAAAATTTCAGAATTGCACCGTGCAATGTGGAGATATTACTGTTTGTGCATTTACAATATTCATTGATTTTTGCCATTGAAAAACATGTTTTTCATATACCAGAAATGTTTGAAGCTACTGACTGAATGAAAGGAGCTGGCATCTCACTCTCTTTGAATCTTCTTTATCATGCTAGGATTAACAGGAAAAAGCTAAAAATTTCAGAATTGCACCGTGCAATGTGGAGATATTACTGTTTGTGCATTTACAATATTCATTGATTTTTGCCATTGAAAAACGTCCAGAAATGTTTGAAGCTACTGACTGAATGAAAGGAGCTGGCATCTCACTCTCTTTGAATCTTCTTTATCATGCTAGGATTAACAGGAAAAAGCTAAAAATTTCAGAATTGCACCGTGCAATGTGGAGATATTACTGTTTGTGCATTTACAATATTCATTGATTTTTGCCATTGAAAAACGTCCAGAAATGTTTGAAGCTACTGACTGAATGAAAGGAGCTGGCATCTCACTCTCTTTGAATCTTCTTTATCATGCTAGGATTAACAGGAAAAAGCTAAAAATTTCAGAATTGCACCGTGCAATGTGGAGATATTACTGTTTGTGCATTTACAATATTCATTGATTTTTGCCATTGAAAAACATGTTTTTCATATACCAGAAATGTTTGAAGCTACTGACTGAATGAAAGGAGCTGGCATCTCACTCTCTTTGAATCTTCTTTATCATGCTAGGATTAACAGGAAAAAGCTAAAAATTTCAGAATTGCACCGTGCAATGTGGAGATATTACTGTTTGTGCATTTACAATATTCATTGATTTTTGCCATTGAAAAACAGTTTTTCATATACCAGAAATGTTTGAAGCTACTGACTGAATGAAAGGAGCTGGCATCTCACTCTCTTTGAATCTTCTTTATCATGCTAGGATTAACAGGAAAAAGCTAAAAATTTCAGAATTGCACCGTGCAATGTGGAGATATTACTGTTTGTGCATTTACAATATTCATTGATTTTTGCCATTGAAAAACATGTTTTTCATATACCAGAAATGTTTGAAGCTACTGACTGAATGAAAGGAGCTGGCATCTCACTCTCTTTGAATCTTCTTTATCATGCTAGGATTAGCAGGAAAAAGCTAAAAATTTCAGAATTGCACCGTGCAATGTGGAGATATTACTGTTTGTGCATTTACAATATTCATTGATTTTTGCCATTGAAAAACGTCCAGAAATGTTTGAAGCTACTGACTGAATGAAAGGAGCTGGCATCTCACTCTCTTTGAATCTTCTTTATCATGCTAGGATTAACAGGAAAAAGCTATTAAAAATTTCAGAATTGCACCGTGCAATGTGGAGATATTACTGTTTGTGCATTTACAATATTCATTGATTTTTGCCATTGAAAAACAAGTTTTTCATATACCAGAAATGTTTGAAGCTACTGACTGAATGAAAGGAGCTGGCATCTCACTCTCTTTGAATCTTCTTTATCATGCTAGGATTAACAGGAAAAAGCTAAAAATTTCAGAATTGCACCGTGCAATGTGGAGATATTACTGTTTGTGCATTTACAATATTCATTGATTTTTGCCATTGAAAAACATGTTTTTCATATACCAGAAATGTTTGAAGCTACTGACTGAATGAAAGGAGCTGGCATCTCACTCTCTTTGAATCTTCTTTATCATGCTAGGATTAACAGGAAAAAGCTAAAAATTTCAGAATTGCACCGTGCAATGTGGAGATATTACTGTTTGTGCATTTACAATATTCATTGATTTTTGCCATTGAAAAACGTCCAGAAATGTTTGAAGCTACTGACTGAATGAAAGGAGCTGGCATCTCACTCTCTTTGAATCTTCTTTATCATGCTAGGATTAACAGGAAAAAGCTAAAAATTTCAGAATTGCACCGTGCAATGTGGAGATATTACTGTTTGTGCATTTACAATATTCATTGATTTTTGCCATTGAAAAACATGTTTTTCATATACCAGAAATGTTTGAAGCTACTGACTGAATGAAAGGAGCTGGCATCTCACTCTCTTTGAATCTTCTTTATCATGCTAGGATTAACAGGAAAAAGCTAAAAATTTCAGAATTGCACCGTGCAATGTGGAGATATTACTGTTTGTGCATTTACAATATTCATTGATTTTTGCCATTGAAAAACGTCCAGAAATGTTTGAAGCTACTGACTGAATGAAAGGAGCTGGCATCTCACTCTCTTTGAATCTTCTTTATCATGCTAGGATTAACAGGAAAAAGCTAAAAATTTCAGAATTGCACCGTGCAATGTGGAGATATTACTGTTTGTGCATTTACAATATTCATTGATTTTTGCCATTGAAAAACATGTTTTTCATATACCAGAAATGTTTGAAGCTACTGACTGAATGAAAGGAGCTGGCATCTCACTCTCTTTGAATCTTCTTTATCATGCTAGGATTAGCAGGAAAAAGCTAAAAATTTCAGAATTGCACCGTGCAATGTGGAGATATTACTGTTTGTGCATTTACAATATTCATTGATTTTTGCCATTGAAAAACGTCCAGAAATGTTTGAAGCTACTGACTGAATGAAAGGAGCTGGCATCTCACTCTCTTTGAATCTTCTTTATCATGCTAGGATTAACAGGAAAAAGCTAAAAATTTCAGAATTGCACCGTGCAATGTGGAGATATTACTGTTTGTGCATTTACAATATTCATTGATTTTTGCCATTGAAAAACATGTTTTTCATATACCAGAAATGTTTGAAGCTACTGACTGAATGAAAGGAGCTGGCATCTCACTCTCTTTGAATCTTCTTTATCATGCTAGGATTAACAGGAAAAAGCTAAAAATTTCAGAATTGCACCGTGCAATGTGGAGATATTACTGTTTGTGCATTTACAATATTCATTGATTTTTGCCATTGAAAAACGTCCAGAAATGTTTGAAGCTACTGACTGAATGAAAGGAGCTGGCATCTCACTCTCTTTGAATCTTCTTTATCATGCTAGGATTAGCAGGAAAAAGCAAAAAATTTCAGAATTGCACCGTGCAATGTGGAGATATTACTGTTTGTGCATTTACAATATTCATTGATTTTTGCCATTGAAAAACGTCCAGAAATGTTTGAAGCTACTGACTGAATGAAAGGAGCTGGCATCTCACTCTCTTTGAATCTTCTTTATCATGCTAGGATTAACAGGAAAAAGCTAAAAATTTCAGAATTGCACCGTGCAATGTGGAGATATTACTGTTTGTGCATTTACAATATTCATTGATTTTTGCCATTGAAAAACATGTTTTTCATATACCAGAAATGTTTGAAGCTACTGACTGAATGAAAGGAGCTGGCATCTCACTCTCTTTGAATCTTCTTTATCATGCTAGGATTAACAGGAAAAAGCTAAAAATTTCAGAATTGCACCGTGCAATGTGGAGATATTACTGTTTGTGCATTTACAATATTCATTGATTTTTGCCATTGAAAAACGTCCAGAAATGTTTGAAGCTACTGACTGAATGAAAGGAGCTGGCATCTCACTCTCTTTGAATCTTCTTTATCATGCTAGGATTAACAGGAAAAAGCTAAAAATTTCAGAATTGCACCGTGCAATGTGGAGATATTACTGTTTGTGCATTTACAATATTCATTGATTTTTGCCATTGAAAAACATGTTTTTCATATACCAGAAATGTTTGAAGCTACTGACTGAATGAAAGGAGCTGGCATCTCACTCTCTTTGAATCTTCTTTATCATGCTAGGATTAACAGGAAAAAGCTAAAAATTTCAGAATTGCACCGTGCAATGTGGAGATATTACTGTTTGTGCATTTACAATATTCATTGATTTTTGCCATTGAAAAACGTCCAGAAATGTTTGAAGCTACTGACTGAATGAAAGGAGCTGGCATCTCACTCTCTTTGAATCTTCTTTATCATGCTAGGATTAGCAGGAAAAAGCTAAAAATTTCAGAATTGCACCGTGCAATGTGGAGATATTACTGTTTGTGCATTTACAATATTCATTGATTTTTGCCATTGAAAAACGTCCAGAAATGTTTGAAGCTACTGACTGAATGAAAGGAGCTGGCATCTCACTCTCTTTGAATCTTCTTTATCATGCTAGGATTAACAGGAAAAAGCTAAAAATTTCAGAATTGCACCGTGCAATGTGGAGATATTACTGTTTGTGCATTTACAATATTCATTGATTTTTGCCATTGAAAAACATGTTTTTCATATACCAGAAATGTTTGAAGCTACTGACTGAATGAAAGGAGCTGGCATCTCACTCTCTTTGAATCTTCTTTATCATGCTAGGATTAACAGGAAAAAGCTAAAAATTTCAGAATTGCACCGTGCAATGTGGAGATATTACTGTTTGTGCATTTACAATATTCATTGATTTTTGCCATTGAAAAACGTCCAGAAATGTTTGAAGCTACTGACTGAATGAAAGGAGCTGGCATCTCACTCTCTTTGAATCTTCTTTATCATGCTAGGATTAACAGGAAAAAGCTAAAAATTTCAGAATTGCACCGTGCAATGTGGAGATATTACTGTTTGTGCATTTACAATATTCATTGATTTTTGCCATTGAAAAACGTCCAGAAATGTTTGAAGCTACTGACTGAATGAAAGGAGCTGGCATCTCACTCTCTTTGAATCTTCTTTATCATGCTAGGATTAACAGGAAAAAGCTAAAAATTTCAGAATTGCACCGTGCAATGTGGAGATATTACTGTTTGTGCATTTACAATATTCATTGATTTTTGCCATTGAAAAACGTCTTTCTATACCAGAAATGTTTGAAGCTACTGACTGAATGAAAGGAGCTGGCATCTCACTCTCTTTGAATCTTCTTTATCATGCTAGGATTAACAGGAAAAAGCTAAAAATTTCAGAATTGCACCGTGCAATGTGGAGATATTACTGTTTGTGCATTTACAATATTCATTGATTTTTGCCATTGAAAAACGTCCAGAAATGTTTGAAGCTACTGACTGAATGAAAGGAGCTGGCATCTCACTCTCTTTGAATCTTCTTTATCATGCTAGGATTAACAGGAAAAAGCTAAAAATTTCAGAATTGCACCGTGCAATGTGGAGATATTACTGTTTGTGCATTTACAATATTCATTGATTTTTGCCATTGAAAAACATGTTTTTCATATACCAGAAATGTTTGAAGCTACTGACTGAATGAAAGGAGCTGGCATCTCACTCTCTTTGAATCTTCTTTATCATGCTAGGATTAACAGGAAAAAGCTAAAAATTTCAGAATTGCACCGTGCAATGTGGAGATATTACTGTTTGTGCATTTACAATATTCATTGATTTTTGCCATTGAAAAACGTCCAGAAATGTTTGAAGCTACTGACTGAATGAAAGGAGCTGGCATCTCACTCTCTTTGAATCTTCTTTATCATGCTAGGATTAACAGGAAAAAGCTAAAAATTTCAGAATTGCACCGTGCAATGTGGAGATATTACTGTTTGTGCATTTACAATATTCATTGATTTTTGCCATTGAAAAACATGTTTTTCATATACCAGAAATGTTTGAAGCTACTGACTGAATGAAAGGAGCTGGCATCTCACTCTCTTTGAATCTTCTTTATCATGCTAGGATTAACAGGAAAAAGCTAAAAATTTCAGAATTGCACCCCGTGCAATGTGGAGATATTACTGTTTGTGCATTTACAATATTCATTGATTTTTGCCATTGAAAAACATGTTTTTCATATACCAGAAATGTTTGAAGCTACTGACTGAATGAAAGGAGCTGGCATCTCACTCTCTTTGAATCTTCTTTATCATGCTAGGATTAACAGGAAAAAGCTAAAAATTTCAGAATTGCACCGTGCAATGTGGAGATATTACTGTTTGTGCATTTACAATATTCATTGATTTTTGCCATTGAAAAACGTCCAGAAATGTTTGAAGCTACTGACTGAATGAAAGGAGCTGGCATCTCACTCTCTTTGAATCTTCTTTATCATGCTAGGATTAACAGGAAAAAGCTAAAAATTTCAGAATTGCACCGTGCAATGTGGAGATATTACTGTTTGTGCATTTACAATATTCATTGATTTTTGCCATTGAAAAACATGTTTTTCATATACCAGAAATGTTTGAAGCTACTGACTGAATGAAAGGAGCTGGCATCTCACTCTCTTTGAATCTTCTTTATCATGCTAGGATTAACAGGAAAAAGCTAAAAATTTCAGAATTGCACCGTGCAATGTGGAGATATTACTGTTTGTGCATTTACAATATTCATTGATTTTTGCCATTGAAAAACGTCCAGAAATGTTTGAAGCTACTGACTGAATGAAAGGAGCTGGCATCTCACTCTCTTTGAATCTTCTTTATCATGCTAGGATTAACAGGAAAAAGCTAAAAATTTCAGAATTGCACCGTGCAATGTGGAGATATTACTGTTTGTGCATTTACAATATTCATTGATTTTTGCCATTGAAAAACATGTTTTTCATATACCAGAAATGTTTGAAGCTACTGACTGAATGAAAGGAGCTGGCTTCTCACTCTCTTTGAATCTTCTTTATCATGCTAGGATTAACAGGAAAAAGCTAAAAATTTCAGAATTGCACCGTGCAATGTGGAGATATTACTGTTTGTGCATTTACAATATTCATTGATTTTTGCCATTGAAAAACGTCCAGAAATGTTTGAAGCTACTGACTGAATGAAAGGAGCTGGCATCTCACTCTCTTTGAATCTTCTTTATCATGCTAGGATTAACAGGAAAAAGCTAAAAATTTCAGAATTGCACCGTGCAATGTGGAGATATTACTGTTTGTGCATTTACAATATTCATTGATTTTTGCCATTGAAAAACATGTTTTTCATATACCAGAAATGTTTGAAGCTACTGACTGAATGAAAGGAGCTGGCATCTCACTCTCTTTGAATCTTCTTTATCATGCTAGGATTAACAGGAAAAAGCTAAAAATTTCAGAATTGCACCGTGCAATGTGGAGATATTACTGTTTGTGCATTTACAATATTCATTGATTTTTGCCATTGAAAAACGTCCAGAAATGTTTGAAGCTACTGACTGAATGAAAGGAGCTGGCATCTCACTCTCTTTGAATCTTCTTTATCATGCTAGGATTAACAGGAAAAAGCTAAAAATTTCAGAATTGCACCGTGCAATGTGGAGATATTACTGTTTGTGCATTTACAATATTCATTGATTTTTGCCATTGAAAAACGTCCAGAAATGTTTGAAGCTACTGACTGAATGAAAGGAGCTGGCATCTCACTCTCTTTGAATCTTCTTTATCATGCTAGGATTAACAGGAAAAAGCTAAAAATTTCAGAATTGCACCGTGCAATGTGGAGATATTACTGTTTGTGCATTTACAATATTCATTGATTTTTGCCATTGAAAAACATGTTTTTCATATACCAGAAATGTTTGAAGCTACTGACTGAATGAAAGGAGCTGGCATCTCACTCTCTTTGAATCTTCTTTATCATGCTAGGATTAACAGGAAAAAGCTAAAAATTTCAGAATTGCACCGTGCAATGTGGAGATATTACTGTTTGTGCATTTACAATATTCATTGATTTTTGCCATTGAAAAACATGTTTTTCATATTCCTAGAAATGTTTGAAGCTACTGACTGAATGAAAGGAGCTGGCATCTCACTCTCTTTGAATCTTCTTTATCATGCTAGGATTAACAGGAAAAAGCTAAAAATTTCAGAATTGCACCGTGCAATGTGGAGATATTACTGTTTGTGCATTTACAATATTCATTGATTTTTGCCATTGAAAAACATGTTTTTCATATACCAGAAATGTTTGAAGCTACTGACTGAATGAAAGGAGCTGGCATCTCACTCTCTTTGAATCTTCTTTATCATGCTAGGATTAACAGGAAAAAGCTAAAAATTTCAGAATTGCACCGTGCAATGTGGAGATATTACTGTTTGTGCATTTACAATATTCATTGATTTTTGCCATTGAAAAACGTCCAGAAATGTTTGAAGCTACTGACTGAATGAAAGGAGCTGGCATCTCACTCTCTTTGAATCTTCTTTATCATGCTAGGATTAGCAGGAAAAAGCAAAAAATTTCAGAATTGCACCGTGCAATGTGGAGATATTACTGTTTGTGCATTTACAATATTCATTGATTTTTGCCATTGAAAAACATGTTTTTCATATACCAGAAATGTTTGAAGCTACTGACTGAATGAAAGGAGCTGGCATCTCACTCTCTTTGAATCTTCTTTATCATGCTAGGATTAACAGGAAAAAGCTAAAAATTTCAGAATTGCACCGTGCAATGTGGAGATATTACTGTTTGTGCATTTACAATATTCATTGATTTTTGCCATTGAAAAACGTCCAGAAATGTTTGAAGCTACTGACTGAATGAAAGGAGCTGGCATCTCACTCTCTTTGAATCTTCTTTATCATGCTAGGATTAACAGGAAAAAGCTAAAAATTTCAGAATTGCACCGTGCAATGTGGAGATATTACTGTTTGTGCATTTACAATATTCATTGATTTTTGCCATTGAAAAACGTCCAGAAATGTTTGAAGCTACTGACTGAATGAAAGGAGCTGGCATCTCACTCTCTTTGAATCTTCTTTATCATGCTAGGATTAACAGGAAAAAGCTAAAAATTTCAGAATTGCACCGTGCAATGTGGAGATATTACTGTTTGTGCATTTACAATATTCATTGATTTTTGCCATTGAAAAACATGTTTTTCATATACCAGAAATGTTTGAAGCTACTGACTGAATGAAAGGAGCTGGCATCTCACTCTCTTTGAATCTTCTTTATCATGCTAGGATTAACAGGAAAAAGCTAAAAATTTCAGAATTGCACCGTGCAATGTGGAGATATTACTGTTTGTGCATTTACAATATTCATTGATTTTTGCCATTGAAAAACATGTTTTTCATATACCAGAAATGTTTGAAGCTACTGACTGAATGAAAGGAGCTGGCATCTCACTCTCTTTGAATCTTCTTTATCATGCTAGGATTAGCAGGAAAAAGCAAAAAATTTCAGAATTGCACCGTGCAATGTGGAGATATTACTGTTTGTGCATTTACAATATTCATTGATTTTTGCCATTGAAAAACGTCCAGAAATGTTTGAAGCTACTGACTGAATGAAAGGAGCTGGCATCTCACTCTCTTTGAATCTTCTTTATCATGCTAGGATTAACAGGAAAAAGCTAAAAATTTCAGAATTGCACCGTGCAATGTGGAGATATTACTGTTTGTGCATTTACAATATTCATTGATTTTTGCCATTGAAAAACATGTTTTTCATATACCAGAATTGTTTGAAGCTACTGACTGAATGAAAGGAGCTGGCATCTCACTCTCTTTGAATCTTCTTTATCATGCTAGGATTAGCAGGAAAAAGCTAAAAATTTCAGAATTGCACCGTGCAATGTGGAGATATTACTGTTTGTGCATTTACAATATTCATTGATTTTTGCCATTGAAAAACGTCCAGAAATGTTTGAAGCTACTGACTGAATGAAAGGAGCTGGCATCTCACTCTCTTTGAATCTTCTTTATCATGCTAGGATTAACAGGAAAAAGCTAAAAATTTCAGAATTGCACCGTGCAATGTGGAGATATTACTGTTTGTGCATTTACAATATTCATTGATTTTTGCCATTGAAAAACATGTTTTTCATATACCAGAAATGTTTGAAGCTACTGACTGAATGAAAGGAGCTGGCATCTCACTCTCTTTGAATCTTCTTTATCATGCTAGGATTAACAGGAAAAAGCTAAAAATTTCAGAATTGCACCGTGCAATGTGGAGATATTACTGTTTGTGCATTTACAATATTCATTGATTTTTGCCATTGAAAAACGTCCAGAAATGTTTGAAGCTACTGACTGAATGAAAGGAGCTGGCATCTCACTCTCTTTGAATCTTCTTTATCATGCTAGGATTAACAGGAAAAAGCTAAAAATTTCAGAATTGCACCGTGCAATGTGGAGATATTACTGTTTGTGCATTTACAATATTCATTGATTTTTGCCATTGAAAAACGTCCAGAAATGTTTGAAGCTACTGACTGAATGAAAGGAGCTGGCATCTCACTCTCTTTGAATCTTCTTTATCATGCTAGGATTAACAGGAAAAAGCTAAAAATTTCAGAATTGCACCGTGCAATTTGGAGATATTACTGTTTGTGCATTTACAATATTCATTGATTTTTGCCATTGAAAAACATGTTTTTCATATACCAGAAATGTTTGAAGCTACTGACTGAATGAAAGGAGCTGGCATCTCACTCTCTTTGAATCTTCTTTATCATGCTAGGATTAACAGGAAAAAGCTAAAAATTTCAGAATTGCACCGTGCAATGTGGAGATATTACTGTTTGTGCATTTACAATATTCATTGATTTTTGCCATTGAAAAACGTCCAGAAATGTTTGAAGCTACTGACTGAATGAAAGGAGCTGGCATCTCACTCTCTTTGAATCTTCTTTATCATGCTAGGATTAACAGGAAAAAGCTAAAAATTTCAGAATTGCACCGTGCAATGTGGAGATATTACTGTTTGTGCATTTACAATATTCATTGATTTTTGCCATTGAAAAACATGTTTTTCATATACCAGAAATGTTTGAAGCTACTGACTGAATGAAAGGAGCTGGCATCTCACTCTCTTTGAATCTTCTTTATCATGCTAGGATTAACAGGAAAAAGCTAAAAATTTCAGAATTGCACCGTGCAATGTGGAGATATTACTGTTTGTGCATTTACAATATTCATTGATTTTTGCCATTGAAAAACGTCCAGAAATGTTTGAAGCTACTGACTGAATGAAAGGAGCTGGCATCTCACTCTCTTTGAATCTTCTTTATCATGCTAGGATTAACAGGAAAAAGCTAAAAATTTCAGAATTGCACCGTGCAATGTGGAGATATTACTGTTTGTGCATTTACAATATTCATTGATTTTTGCCATTGAAAAACATGTTTTTCATATACCAGAAATGTTTGAAGCTACTGACTGAATGAAAGGAGCTGGCATCTCACTCTCTTTGAATCTTCTTTATCATGCTAGGATTAGCAGGAAAAAGCTAAAAATTTCAGAATTGCACCGTGCAATGTGGAGATATTACTGTTTGTGCATTTACAATATTCATTGATTTTTGCCATTGAAAAACGTCCAGAAATGTTTGAAGCTACTGACTGAATGAAAGGAGCTGGCATCTCACTCTCTTTGAATCTTCTTTATCATGCTAGGATTAACAGGAAAAAGCTAAAAATTTCAGAATTGCACCGTGCAATGTGGAGATATTACTGTTTGTGCATTTACAATATTCATTGATTTTTGCCATTGAAAAACGTCCAGAAATGTTTGAAGCTACTGACTGAATGAAAGGAGCTGGCATCTCACTCTCTTTGAATCTTCTTTATCATGCTAGGATTAACAGGAAAAAGCTAAAAATTTCAGAATTGCACCGTGCAATGTGGAGATATTACTGTTTGTGCATTTACAATATTCATTGATTTTTGCCATTGAAAAACATGTTTTTCATATACCAGAAATGTTTGAAGCTACTGACTGAATGAAAGGAGCTGGCATCTCACTCTCTTTGAATCTTCTTTATCATGCTAGGATTAACAGGAAAAAGCTAAAAATTTCAGAATTGCACCGTGCAATGTGGAGATATTACTGTTTGTGCATTTACAATATTCATTGATTTTTGCCATTGAAAAACATGTTTTTCATATACCAGAAATGTTTGAAGCTACTGACTGAATGAAAGGAGCTGGCATCTCACTCTCTTTGAATCTTCTTTATCATGCTAGGATTAGCAGGAAAAAGCAAAAAATTTCAGAATTGCACCGTGCAATGTGGAGATATTACTGTTTGTGCATTTACAATATTCATTGATTTTTGCCATTGAAAAACGTCCAGAAATGTTTGAAGCTACTGACTGAATGAAAGGAGCTGGCATCTCACTCTCTTTGAATCTTCTTTATCATGCTAGGATTAACAGGAAAAAGCTAAAAATTTCAGAATTGCACCGTGCAATGTGGAGATATTACTGTTTGTGCATTTACAATATTCATTGATTTTTGCCATTGAAAAACATGTTTTTCATATACCAGAAATGTTTGAAGCTACTGACTGAATGAAAGGAGCTGGCATCTCACTCTCTTTGAATCTTCTTTATCATGCTAGGATTAACAGGAAAAAGCAAAAAATTTCAGAATTGCACCGTGCAATGTGGAGATATTACTGTTTGTGCATTTACAATATTCATTGATTTTTGCCATTGAAAAACATGTTTTTCATATACCAGAAATGTTTGAAGCTACTGACTGAATGAAAGGAGCTGGCATCTCACTCTCTTTGAATCTTCTTTATCATGCTAGGATTAACAGGAAAAAGCTAAAAATTTCAGAATTGCACCGTGCAATGTGGAGATATTACTGTTTGTGCATTTACAATATTCATTGATTTTTGCCATTGAAAAACATGTTTTTCATATACCAGAAATGTTTGAAGCTACTGACTGAATGAAAGGAGCTGGCATCTCACTCTCTTTGTATCTTCTTTATCATGCTAGGATTAACAGGAAAAAGCTAAAAATTTCAGAATTGCACCGTGCAATGTGGAGATATTACTGTTTGTGCATTTACAATATTCATTGATTTTTGCCATTGAAAAACGTCCAGAAATGTTTGAAGCTACTGACTGAATGAAAGGAGCTGGCATCTCACTCTCTTTGAATCTTCTTTATCATGCTAGGATTAACAGGAAAAAGCTAAAAATTTCAGAATTGCACCGTGCAATGTGGAGATATTACTGTTTGTGCATTTACAATATTCATTGATTTTTGCCATTGAAAAACATGTTTTTCATATACCAGAAATGTTTGAAGCTACTGACTGAATGAAAGGAGCTGGCATCTCACTCTCTTTGAATCTTCTTTATCATGCTAGGATTAACAGGAAAAAGCTAAAAATTTCAGAATTGCACCGTGCAATGTGGAGATATTACTGTTTGTGCATTTACAATATTCATTGATTTTTGCCATTGAAAAACGTCCAGAAATGTTTGAAGCTACTGACTGAATGAAAGGAGCTGGCATCTCACTCTCTTTGAATCTTCTTTATCATGCTAGGATTAACAGGAAAAAGCTAAAAATTTCAGAATTGCACCGTGCAATGTGGAGATATTACTGTTTGTGCATTTACAATATTCATTGATTTTTGCCATTGAAAAACATGTTTTTCATATACCAGAAATGTTTGAAGCTACTGACTGAATGAAAGGAGCTGGCATCTCACTCTCTTTGAATCTTCTTTATCATGCTAGGATTAACAGGAAAAAGCTAAAAATTTCAGAATTGCACCGTGCAATGTGGAGATATTACTGTTTGTGCATTTACAATATTCATTGATTTTTGCCATTGAAAAACGTCCAGAAATGTTTGAAGCTACTGACTGAATGAAAGGAGCTGGCATCTCACTCTCTTTGAATCTTCTTTATCATGCTAGGATTAACAGGAAAAAGCTAAAAATTTCAGAATTGCACCGTGCAATGTGGAGATATTACTGTTTGTGCATTTACAATATTCATTGATTTTTGCCATTGAAAAACATGTTTTTCATATACCAGAAATGTTTGAAGCTACTGACTGAATGAAAGGAGCTGGCATCTCACTCTCTTTGAATCTTCTTTATCATGCTAGGATTAGCAGGAAAAAGCTAAAAATTTCAGAATTGCACCGTGCAATGTGGAGATATTACTGTTTGTGCATTTACAATATTCATTGATTTTTGCCATTGAAAAACATGTTTTTCATATACCAGAAATGTTTGAAGCTACTGACTGAATGAAAGGAGCTGGCATCTCACTCTCTTTGAATCTTCTTTATCATGCTAGGATTAGCAGGAAAAAGCAAAAAATTTCAGAATTGCACCGTGCAATGTGGAGATATTACTGTTTGTGCATTTACAATATTCATTGATTTTTGCCATTGAAAAACGTCCAGAAATGTTTGAAGCTACTGACTGAATGAAAGGAGCTGGCATCTCACTCTCTTTGAATCTTCTTTATCATGCTAGGATTAACAGGAAAAAGCAAAAAATTTCAGAATTGCACCGTGCAATGTGGAGATATTACTGTTTGTGCATTTACAATATTCATTGATTTTTGCCATTGAAAAACATGTTTTTCATATACCAGAAATGTTTGAAGCTACTGACTGAATGAAAGGAGCTGGCATCTCACTCTCTTTGAATCTTCTTTATCATGCTAGGATTAACAGGAAAAAGCAAAAAATTTCAGAATTGCACCGTGCAATGTGGAGATATTACTGTTTGTGCATTTACAATATTCATTGATTTTTGCCATTGAAAAACATGTTTTTCATATACCAGAAATGTTTGAAGCTACTGACTGAATGAAAGGAGCTGGCATCTCACTCTCTTTGAATCTTCTTTATCATGCTAGGATTAACAGGAAAAAGCTAAAAATTTCAGAATTGCACCGTGCAATGTGGAGATATTACTGTTTGTGCATTTACAATATTCATTGATTTTTGCCATTGAAAAACATGTTTTTCATATACCAGAAATGTTTGAAGCTACTGACTGAATGAAAGGAGCTGGCATCTCACTCTCTTTGAATCTTCTTTATCATGCTAGGATTAACAGGAAAAAGCTAAAAATTTCAGAATTGCACCGTGCAATGTGGAGATATTACTGTTTGTGCATTTACAATATTCATTGATTTTTGCCATTGAAAAACGTCCAGAAATGTTTGAAGCTACTGACTGAATGAAAGGAGCTGGCATCTCACTCTCTTTGAATCTTCTTTATCATGCTAGGATTAACAGGAAAAAGCTAAAAATTTCAGAATTGCACCGTGCAATGTGGAGATATTACTGTTTGTGCATTTACAATATTCATTGATTTTTGCCATTGAAAAACGTCCAGAAATGTTTGAAGCTACTGACTGAATGAAAGGAGCTGGCATCTCACTCTCTTTGAATCTTCTTTATCATGCTAGGATTAACAGGAAAAAGCTAAAAATTTCAGAATTGCACCGTGCAATGTGGAGATATTACTGTTTGTGCATTTACAATATTCATTGATTTTTGCCATTGAAAAACATGTTTTTCATATACCAGAAATGTTTGAAGCTACTGACTGAATGAAAGGAGCTGGCATCTCACTCTCTTTGAATCTTCTTTATCATGCTAGGATTAGCAGGAAAAAGCAAAAAATTTCAGAATTGCACCGTGCAATGTGGAGATATTACTGTTTGTGCATTTACAATATTCATTGATTTTTGCCATTGAAAAACGTCCAGAAATGTTTGAAGCTACTGACTGAATGAAAGGAGCTGGCATCTCACTCTCTTTGAATCTTCTTTATCATGCTAGGATTAACAGGAAAAAGCTAAAAATTTCAGAATTGCACCGTGCAATGTGGAGATATTACTGTTTGTGCATTTACAATATTCATTGATTTTTGCCATTGAAAAACATGTTTTTCATATACCAGAAATGTTTGAAGCTACTGACTGAATGAAAGGAGCTGGCATCTCACTCTCTTTGAATCTTCTTTATCATGCTAGGATTAACAGGAAAAAGCAAAAAATTTCAGAATTGCACCGTGCAATGTGGAGATATTACTGTTTGTGCATTTACAATATTCATTGATTTTTGCCATTGAAAAACATGTTTTTCATATACCAGAAATGTTTGAAGCTACTGACTGAATGAAAGGAGCTGGCATCTCACTCTCTTTGAATCTTCTTTATCATGCTAGGATTAACAGGAAAAAGCTAAAAATTTCAGAATTGCACCGTGCAATGTGGAGATATTACTGTTTGTGCATTTACAATATTCATTGATTTTTGCCATTGAAAAACATGTTTTTCATATACCAGAAATGTTTGAAGCTACTGACTGAATGAAAGGAGCTGGCATCTCACTCTCTTTGAATCTTCTTTATCATGCTAGGATTAACAGGAAAAAGCTAAAAATTTCAGAATTGCACCGTGCAATGTGGAGATATTACTGTTTGTGCATTTACAATATTCATTGATTTTTGCCATTGAAAAACGTCCAGAAATGTTTGAAGCTACTGACTGAATGAAAGGAGCTGGCATCTCACTCTCTTTGAATCTTCTTTATCATGCTAGGATTAACAGGAAAAAGCTAAAAATTTCAGAATTGCACCGTGCAATGTGGAGATATTACTGTTTGTGCATTTACAATATTCATTGATTTTTGCCATTGAAAAACATGTTTTTCATATACCAGAAATGTTTGAAGCTACTGACTGAATGAAAGGAGCTGGCATCTCACTCTCTTTGAATCTTCTTTATCATGCTAGGATTAACAGGAAAAAGCTAAAAATTTCAGAATTGCACCGTGCAATGTGGAGATATTACTGTTTGTGCATTTACAATATTCATTGATTTTTGCCATTGAAAAACGTCCAGAAATGTTTGAAGCTACTGACTGAATGAAAGGAGCTGGCATCTCACTCTCTTTGAATCTTCTTTATCATGCTAGGATTAACAGGAAAAAGCTAAAAATTTCAGAATTGCACCGTGCAATGTGGAGATATTACTGTTTGTGCATTTACAATATTCATTGATTTTTGCCATTGAAAAACATGTTTTTCATATACCAGAAATGTTTGAAGCTACTGACTGAATGAAAGGAGCTGGCATCTCACTCTCTGAATCTTCTTTATCATGCTAGGATTAACAGGAAAAAGCTAAAAATTTCAGAATTGCACCGTGCAATGTGGAGATATTACTGTTTGTGCATTTACAATATTCATTGATTTTTGCCATTGAAAAACGTCCAGAAATGTTTGAAGCTACTGACTGAATGAAAGGAGCTGGCATCTCACTCTCTTTGAATCTTCTTTATCATGCTAGGATTAACAGGAAAAAGCTAAAAATTTCAGAATTGCACCGTGCAATGTGGAGATATTACTGTTTGTGCATTTACAATATTCATTGATTTTTGCCATTGAAAAACATGTTTTTCATATACCAGAAATGTTTGAAGCTACTGACTGAATGAAAGGAGCTGGCATCTCACTCTCTTTGAATCTTCTTTATCATGCTAGGATTAACAGGAAAAAGCTAAAAATTTCAGAATTGCACCGTGCAATGTGGAGATATTACTGTTTGTGCATTTACAATATTCATTGATTTTTGCCATTGAAAAACATGTTTTTCATATACCAGAAATGTTTGAAGCTACTGACTGAATGATAGGAGCTGGCATCTCACTCTCTTTGAATCTTCTTTATCATGCTAGGATTAACAGGAAAAAGCTAAAAATTTCAGAATTGCACCGTGCAATGTGGAGATATTACTGTTTGTGCATTTACAATATTCATTGATTTTTGCCATTGAAAAACGTCCAGAAATGTTTGAAGCTACTGACTGAATGAAAGGAGCTGGCATCTCACTCTCTTTGAATCTTCTTTATCATGCTAGGATTAACAGGAAAAAGCTAAAAATTTCAGAATTGCACCGTGCAATGTGGAGATATTACTGTTTGTGCATTTACAATATTCATTGATTTTTGCCATTGAAAAACGTCCAGAAATGTTTGAAGCTACTGACTGAATGAAAGGAGCTGGCATCTCACTCTCTTTGAATCTTCTTTATCATGCTAGGATTAACAGGAAAAAGCAAAAAATTTCAGAATTGCACCGTGCAATGTGGAGATATTACTGTTTGTGCATTTACAATATTCATTGATTTTTGCCATTGAAAAACATGTTTTTCATATACCAGAAATGTTTGAAGCTACTGACTGAATGAAAGGAGCTGGCATCTCACTCTCTTTGAATCTTCTTTATCATGCTAGGATTAACAGGAAAAAGCTAAAAATTTCAGAATTGCACCGTGCAATGTGGAGATATTACTGTTTGTGCATTTACAATATTCATTGATTTTTGCCATTGAAAAACATGTTTTTCATATACCAGAAATGTTTGAAGCTACTGACTGAATGAAAGGAGCTGGCATCTCACTCTCTTTGAATCTTCTTTATCATGCTAGGATTAACAGGAAAAAGCTAAAAATTTCAGAATTGCACCGTGCAATGTGGAGATATTACTGTTTGTGCATTTACAATATTCATTGATTTTTGCCATTGAAAAACGTCCAGAAATGTTTGAAGCTACTGACTGAATGAAAGGAGCTGGCATCTCACTCTCTTTGAATCTTCTTTATCATGCTAGGATTAACAGGAAAAAGCTAAAAATTTCAGAATTGCACCGTGCAATGTGGAGATATTACTGTTTGTGCATTTACAATATTCATTGATTTTTGCCATCGAAAAACATGTTTTTCATATACCAGAAATGTTTGAAGCTACTGACTGAATGAAAGGAGCTGGCATCTCACTCTCTTTGAATCTTCTTTATCATGCTAGGATTAACAGGAAAAAGCTAAAAATTTCAGAATTGCACCGTGCAATGTGGAGATATTACTGTTTGTGCATTTACAATATTCATTGATTTTTGCCATTGAAAAACGTCCAGAAATGTTTGAAGCTACTGACTGAATGAAAGGAGCTGGCATCTCACTCTCTTTGAATCTTCTTTATCATGCTAGGATTAACAGGAAAAAGCTAAAAATTTCAGAATTGCACCGTGCAATGTGGAGATATTACTGTTTGTGCATTTACAATATTCATTGATTTTTGCCATTGAAAAACGTCCAGAAATGTTTGAAGCTACTGACTGAATGAAAGGAGCTGGCATCTCACTCTCTTTGAATCTTCTTTATCATGCTAGGATTAACAGGAAAAAGCAAAAAATTTCAGAATTGCACCCTGCAATGTGGAGATATTACTGTTTGTGCATTTACAATATTCATTGATTTTTGCCATTGAAAAACATGTTTTTCATATACCAGAAATGTTTGAAGCTACTGACTGAATGAAAGGAGCTGGCATCTCACTCTCTTTGAATCTTCTTTATCATGCTAGGATTAACAGGAAAAAGCAAAAAATTTCAGAATTGCACCGTGCAATGTGGAGATATTACTGTTTGTGCATTTACAATATTCATTGATTTTTGCCATTGAAAAACGTCCAGAAATGTTTGAAGCTACTGACTGAATGAAAGGAGCTGGCATCTCACTCTCTTTGAATCTTCTTTATCATGCTAGGATTAGCAGGAAAAAGCAAAAAATTTCAGAATTGCACCGTGCAATGTGGAGATATTACTGTTTGTGCATTTACAATATTCATTGATTTTTGCCATTGAAAAACATGTTTTTCATATACCAGAAATGTTTGAAGCTACTGACTGAATGAAAGGAGCTGGCATCTCACTCTCTTTGAATCTTCTTTATCATGCTAGGATTAACAGGAAAAAGCTAAAAATTTCAGAATTGCACCGTGCAATGTGGAGATATTACTGTTTGTGCATTTACAATATTCATTGATTTTTGCCATTGAAAAACGTCCAGAAATGTTTGAAGCTACTGTCTGAATGAAAGGAGCTGGCATCTCACTCTCTTTGAATCTTCTTTATCATGCTAGGATTAACAGGAAAAAGCTAAAAATTTCAGAATTGCACCGTGCAATGTGGAGATATTACTGTTTGTGCATTTACAATATTCATTGATTTTTGCCATTGAAAAACATGTTTTTCATATACCAGAAATGTTTGAAGCTACTGACTGAATGAAAGGAGCTGGCATCTCACTCTCTTTGAATCTTCTTTATCATGCTAGGATTAGCAGGAAAAAGCAAAAAATTTCAGAATTGCACCGTGCAATGTGGAGATATTACTGTTTGTGCATTTACAATATTCATTGATTTTTGCCATTGAAAAACGTCCAGAAATGTTTGAAGCTACTGACTGAATGAAAGGAGCTGGCATCTCACTCTCTTTGAATCTTCTTTATCATGCTAGGATTAACAGGAAAAAGCTAAAAATTTCAGAATTGCACCGTGCAATGTGGAGATATTACTGTTTGTGCATTTACAATATTCATTGATTTTTGCCATTGAAAAACATGTTTTTCATATACCAGAAATGTTTGAAGCTACTGACTGAATGAAAGGAGCTGGCATCTCACTCTCTTTGAATCTTCTTTATCATGCTAGGATTAACAGGAAAAAGCTAAAAATTTCAGAATTGCACCGTGCAATGTGGAGATATTACTGTTTGTGCATTTACAATATTCATTGATTTTTGCCATTGAAAAACGTCCAGAAATGTTTGAAGCTACTGACTGAATGAAAGGAGCTGGCATCTCACTCTCTTTGAATCTTCTTTATCATGCTAGGATTAACAGGAAAAAGCAAAAAATTTCAGAATTGCACCGTGCAATGTGGAGATATTACTGTTTGTGCATTTACAATATTCATTGATTTTTGCCATTGAAAAACATGTTTTTCATTGGCAAAAATCAATGAATATCGTAAATGCACAAACAGTAATATCTCCACATTGCACGGTGCAATTCTGAAATTTTTAGCTTTTTCCTGTTAATCCTAGCATGATAAAGAAGATTCAAAGAGAGTGAGATGCCAGCTCCTTTCATTCAGTCAGTAGCTTCAAACATTTCTGGACGTTTTTCAATGGCAAAAATCAATGAATATTGTAAATGCACAAACAGTAATATCTCCACATTGCACGGTGCAATTCTGAAATTTTTAGCTTTTTCCTGTTAATCCTAGCATGATAAAGAAGATTCAAAGAGAGTGAGATGCCAGCTCCTTTCATTCAGTCAGTAGCTTCAAACATTTCTGGTATATGAAAAACATGTTTTTCAATGGCAAAAATCAATGAATATTGTAAATGCACAAACAGTAATATCTCCACATTGCACGGTGCAATTCTGAAATTTTTAGCTTTTTCCTGTTAATCCTAGCATGATAAAGAAGATTCAAAGAGAGTGAGATGCCAGCTCCTTTCATTCAGTCAGTAGCTTCAAACATTTCTGGACGTTTTTCAATGGCAAAAATCAATGAATATTGTAAATGCACAAACAGTAATATCTCCACATTGCACGGTGCAATTCTGAAATTTTTAGCTTTTTCCTGTTAATCCTAGCATGATAAAGAAGATTCAAAGAGAGTGAGATGCCAGCTCCTTTCATTCAGTCAGTAGCTTCAAATATTTCTGGACGTTTTTCAATGGCAAAAATCAATGAATATTGTAAATGCACAAACAGTAATATCTCCACATTGCACGGTGCAATTCTGAAATTTTTAGCTTTTTCCTGCTAATCCTAGCATGATAAAGAAGATTCAAAGAGAGTGAGATGCCAGCTCCTTTCATTCAGTCAGTAGCTTCAAACATTTCTGGTATATGAAAAACATGTTTTTCAATGGCAAAAATCAATGAATATTGTAAATGCACAAACAGTAATATCTCCACATTGCACGGTGCAATTCTGAAATTTTTTGCTTTTTCCTGCTAATCCTAGCATGATAAAGAAGATTCAAAGAGAGTGAGATGCCAGCTCCTTTCATTCAGTCAGTAGCTTCAAACATTTCTGGTATATGAAAAACATGTTTTTCAATGGCAAAAATCAATGAATATTGTAAATGCACAAACAGTAATATCTCCACATTGCACGGTGCAATTCTGAAATTTTTAGCTTTTTCCTGCTAATCCTAGCATGATAAAGAAGATTCAAAGAGAGTGAGATGCCAGCTCCTTTCATTCAGTCAGTAGCTTCAAACATTTCTGGTATATGAAAAGCATGTTTTTCAATGGCAAAAATCAATGAATATTGTAAATGCACAAACAGTAATATCTCCACATTGCACGGTGCAATTCTGAAATTTTTAGCTTTTTCCTGTTAATCCTAGCATGATAAAGAAGATTCAAAGAGAGTGAGATGCCAGCTCCTTTCATTCAGTCAGTAGCTTCAAACATTTCTGGACGTTTTTCAATGGCAAAAATCAATGAATATTGTAAATGCACAAACAGTAATATCTCCACATTGCACGGTGCAATTCTGAAATTTTTAGCTTTTTCCTGTTAATCCTAGCATGATAAAGAAGATTCAAAGAGAGTGAGATGCCAGCTCCTTTCATTCAGTCAGTAGCTTCAAACATTTCTGGTATATGAAAAACATGTTTTTCAATGGCAAAAATCAATGAATATTGTAAATGCACAAACAGTAATATCTCCACATTGCACGGTGCAATTCTGAAATTTTTAGCTTTTTCCTGTTAATCCTAGCATGATAAAGAAGATTCAAAGAGAGTGAGATGCCAGCTCCTTTCATTCAGTCAGTAGCTTCAAACATTTCTGGACGTTTTTCAATGGCAAAAATCAATGAATATTGTAAATGCACAAACAGTAATATCTCCACATTGCACGGTGCAATTCTGAAATTTTTAGCTTTTTCCTGTTAATCCTAGCATGATAAAGAAGATTCAAAGAGAGTGAGATGCCAGCTCCTTTCATTCAGTCAGTAGCTTCAAACATTTCTGGTATATGAAAAACATGTTTTTCAATGGCAAAAATCAATGAATATTGTAAATGCACAAACAGTAATATCTCCACATTGCACGGTGCAATTCTGAAATTTTTAGCTTTTTCCTGTTAATCCTAGCATGATAAAGAAGATTCAAAGAGAGTGAGATGCCAGCTCCTTTCATTCAGTCAGTAGCTTCAAACATTTCTGGACGTTTTTCAATGGCAAAAATCAATGAATATTGTAAATGCACAAACAGTAATATCTCCACATTGCACGGTGCAATTCTGAAATTTTTAGCTTTTTCCTGTTAATCCTAGCATGATAAAGAAGATTCAAAGAGAGTGAGATGCCAGCTCCTTTCATTCAGTCAGTAGCTTCAAACATTTCTGGTATATGAAAAACATGTTTTTCAATGGCAAAAATCAATGAATATTGTAAATGCACAAACAGTAATATCTCCACATTGCACGGTGCAATTCTGAAATTTTTAGCTTTTTCCTGTTAATCCTAGCATGATAAAGAAGATTCAAAGAGAGTGAGATGCCAGCTCCTTTCATTCAGTCAGTAGCTTCAAACATTTCTGGTATATGAAAAACATGTTTTTCAATGGCAAAAATCAATGAATATTGTAAATGCACAAACAGTAATATCTCCACATTGCACGGTGCAATTCTGAAATTTTTAGCTTTTTCCTGTTAATCCTAGCATGATAAAGAAGATTCAAAGAGAGTGAGATGCCAGCTCCTTTCATTCAGTCAGTAGCTTCAAACATTTCTGGTATATGAAAAACATGTTTTTCAATGGCAAAAATCAATGAATATTGTAAATGCACAAACAGTAATATCTCCACATTGCACGGTGCAATTCTGAAATTTTTAGCTTTTTCCTGTTAATCCTAGCATGATAAAGAAGATTCAAAGAGAGTGAGATGCCAGCTCCTTTCATTCAGTCAGTAGCTTCAAACATTTCTGGACGTTTTTCAATGGCAAAAATCAATGAATATTGTAAATGCACAAACAGTAATATCTCCACATTGCACGGTGCAATTCTGAAATTTTTTGCTTTTTCCTGCTAATCCTAGCATGATAAAGAAGATTCAAAGAGAGTGAGATGCCAGCTCCTTTCATTCAGTCAGTAGCTTCAAACATTTCTGGTATATGAAAAACATGTTTTTCAATGGCAAAAATCAATGAATATTGTAAATGCACAAACAGTAATATCTCCACATTGCACGGTGCAATTCTGAAATTTTTTGCTTTTTCCTGCTAATCCTAGCATGATAAAGAAGATTCAAAGAGAGTGAGATGCCAGCTCCTTTCATTCAGTCAGTAGCTTCAAACATTTCTGGTATATGAAAAACATGTTTTTCAATGGCAAAAATCAATGAATATTGTAAATGCACAAACAGTAATATCTCCACATTGCACGGTGCAATTCTGAAATTTTTAGCTTTTTCCTGTTAATCCTAGCATGATAAAGAAGATTCAAAGAGAGTGAGATGCCAGCTCCTTTCATTCAGTCAGTAGCTTCAAACATTTCTGGACGTTTTTCAATGGCAAAAATCAATGAATATTGTAAATGCACAAACAGTAATATCTCCACATTGCACGGTGCAATTCTGAAATTTTTAGCTTTTTCCTGTTAATCCTAGCATGATAAAGAAGATTCAAAGAGAGTGAGATGCCAGCTCCTTTCATTCAGTCAGTAGCTTCAAACATTTCTGGTATATGAAAAACATGTTTTTCAATGGCAAAAATCAATGAATATTGTAAATGCACAAACAGTAATATCTCCACATTGCACGGTGCAATTCTGAAATTTTTAGCTTTTTCCTGTTAATCCTAGCATGATAAAGAAGATTCAAAGAGAGTGAGATGCCAGCTCCTTTCATTCAGTCAGTAGCTTCAAACATTTCTGGTATATGAAAAACATGTTTTTCAATGGCAAAAATCAATGAATATTGTAAATGCACAAACAGTAATATCTCCACATTGCACGGTGCAATTCTGAAATTTTTAGCTTTTTCCTGTTAATCCTAGCATGATAAAGAAGATTCAAAGAGAGTGAGATGCCAGCTCCTTTCATTCAGTCAGTAGCTTCAAACATTTCTGGACGTTTTTCAATGGCAAAAATCAATGAATATTGTAAATGCACAAACAGTAATATCTCCACATTGCACGGTGCAATTCTGAAATTTTTAGCTTTTTCCTGTTAATCCTAGCATGATAAAGAAGATTCAAAGAGAGTGAGATGCCAGCTCCTTTCATTCAGTCAGTAGCTTCAAACATTTCTGGTATATGAAAAACATGTTTTTCAATGGCAAAAATCAATGAATATTGTAAATGCACAAACAGTAATATCTCCACATTGCACGGTGCAATTCTGAAATTTTTAGCTTTTTCCTGTTAATCCTAGCATGATAAAGAAGATTCAAAGAGAGTGAGATGCCAGCTCCTTTCATTCAGTCAGTAGCTTCAAACATTTCTGGTATATGAAAAACATGTTTTTCAATGGCAAAAATCAATGAATATTGTAAATGCACAAACAGTAATATCTCCACATTGCACGGTGCAATTCTGAAATTTTTAGCTTTTTCCTGTTAATCCTAGCATGATAAAGAAGATTCAAAGAGAGTGAGATGCCAGCTCCTTTCATTCAGTCAGTAGCTTCAAACATTTCTGGACGTTTTTCAATGGCAAAAATCAATGAATATTGTAAATGCACAAACAGTAATATCTCCACATTGCACGGTGCAATTCTGAAATTTTTTGCTTTTTCCTGTTAATCCTAGCATGATAAAGAAGATTCAAAGAGAGTGAGATGCCAGCTCCTTTCATTCAGTCAGTAGCTTCAAACATTTCTGGTATATGAAAAACATGTTTTTCAATGGCAAAAATCAATGAATATTGTAAATGCACAAACAGTAATATCTCCACATTGCACGGTGCAATTCTGAAATTTTTAGCTTTTTCCTGTTAATCCTAGCATGATAAAGAAGATTCAAAGAGAGTGAGATGCCAGCTCCTTTCATTCAGTCAGTAGCTTCAAACATTTCTGGACGTTTTTCAATGGCAAAAATCAATGAATATTGTAAATGCACAAACAGTAATATCTCCACATTGCACGGTGCAATTCTGAAATTTTTAGCTTTTTCCTGTTAATCCTAGCATGATAAAGAAGATTCAAAGAGAGTGAGATGCCAGCTCCTTTCATTCAGTCAGTAGCTTCAAACATTTCTGGACGTTTTTCAATGGCAAAAATCAATGAATATTGTAAATGCACAAACAGTAATATCTCCACATTGCACGGTGCAATTCTGAAATTTTTTGCTTTTTCCTGTTAATCCTAGCATGATAAAGAAGATTCAATGAGAGTGAGATGCCAGCTCCTTTCATTCAGTCAGTAGCTTCAAACATTTCTGGACGTTTTTCAATGGCAAAAATCAATGAATATTGTAAATGCACAAACAGTAATATCTCCACATTGCACGGTGCAATTCTGAAATTTTTTGCTTTTTCCTGTTAATCCTAGCATGATAAAGAAGATTCAAAGAGAGTGAGATGCCAGCTCCTTTCATTCAGTCAGTAGCTTCAAACATTTCTGGACGTTTTTCAATGGCAAAAATCAATGAATATTGTAAATGCACAAACAGTAATATCTCCACATTGCACGGTGCAATTCTGAAATTTTTAGCTTTTTCCTGTTAATCCTAGCATGATAAAGAAGATTCAAAGAGAGTGAGATGCCAGCTCCTTTCATTCAGTCAGTAGCTTCAAACATTTCTGGACGTTTTTCAATGGCAAAAATCAATGAATATTGTAAATGCACAAACAGTAATATCTCCACATTGCACGGTGCAATTCTGAAATTTTTTGCTTTTTCCTGTTAATCCTAGCATGATAAAGAAGATTCAAAGAGAGTGAGATGCCAGCTCCTTTCATTCAGTCAGTAGCTTCAAACATTTCTGGACGTTTTTCAATGGCAAAAATCAATGAATATTGTAAATGCACAAACAGTAATATCTCCACATTGCACGGTGCAATTCTGAAATTTTTTGCTTTTTCCTGTTAATCCTAGCATGATAAAGAAGATTCAAAGAGAGTGAGATGCCAGCTCCTTTCATTCAGTCAGTAGCTTCAAACATTTCTGGACGTTTTTCAATGGCAAAAATCAATGAATATTGTAAATGCACAAACAGTAATATCTCCACATTGCACGGTGCAATTCTGAAATTTTTAGCTTTTTCCTGTTAATCCTAGCATGATAAAGAAGATTCAAAGAGAGTGAGATGCCAGCTCCTTTCATTCAGTCAGTAGCTTGAAACATTTCTGGTATATGAAAAACATGTTTTTCAATGGCAAAAATCAATGAATATTGTAAATGCACAAACAGTAATATCTCCACATTGCACGGTGCAATTCTGAAATTTTTAGCTTTTTCCTGTTAATCCTAGCATGATAAAGAAGATTCAAAGAGAGTGAGATGCCAGCTCCTTTCATTCAGTCAGTAGCTTCAAACATTTCTGGACGTTTTTCAATGGCAAAAATCAATGAATATTGTAAATGCACAAACAGTAATATCTCCACATTGCACGGTGCAATTCTGAAATTTTTTGCTTTTTCCTGCTAATCCTAGCATGATAAAGAAGATTCAAAGAGAGTGAGATGCCAGCTCCTTTCATTCAGTCAGTAGCTTCAAACATTTCTGGACGTTTTTCAATGGCAAAAATCAATGAATATTGTAAATGCACAAACAGTAATATCTCCACATTGCACGGTGCAATTCTGAAATTTTTAGCTTTTTCCTGTTAATCCTAGCATGATAAAGAAGATTCAAAGAGAGTGAGATGCCAGCTCCTTTCATTCAGTCAGTAGCTTCAAACATTTCTGGTATATGAAAAACATGTTTTTCAATGGCAAAAATCAATGAATATTGTAAATGCACAAACAGTAATATCTCCACATTGCACGGTGCAATTCTGAAATTTTTAGCTTTTTCCTGTTAATCCTAGCATGATAAAGAAGATTCAAAGAGAGTGAGATGCCAGCTCCTTTCATTCAGTCAGTAGCTTCAAACATTTCTGGACGTTTTTCAATGGCAAAAATCAATGAATATTGTAAATGCACAAACAGTAATATCTCCACATTGCACGGTGCAATTCTGAAATTTTTTGCTTTTTCCTGCTAATCCTAGCATGATAAAGAAGATTCAAAGAGAGTGAGATGCCAGCTCCTTTCATTCAGTCAGTAGCTTCAAACATTTCTGGACGTTTTTCAATGGCAAAAATCAATGAATATTGTAAATGCACAAACAGTAATATCTCCACATTGCACGGTGCAATTCTGAAATTTTTAGCTTTTTCCTGTTAATCCTAGCATGATAAAGAAGATTCAAAGAGAGTGAGATGCCAGCTCCTTTCATTCAGTCAGTAGCTTCAAACATTTCTGGTATATGAAAAACATGTTTTTCAATGGCAAAAATCAATGAATATTGTAAATGCACAAACAGTAATATCTCCACATTGCACGGTGCAATTCTGAAATTTTTAGCTTTTTCCTGTTAATCCTAGCATGATAAAGAAGATTCAAAGAGAGTGAGATGCCAGCTCCTTTCATTCAGTCAGTAGCTTCAAACATTTCTGGACGTTTTTCAATGGCAAAAATCAATGAATATTGTAAATGCACAAACAGTAATATCTCCACATTGCACGGTGCAATTCTGAAATTTTTTGCTTTTTCCTGCTAATCCTAGCATGATAAAGAAGATTCAAAGAGAGTGAGATGCCAGCTCCTTTCATTCAGTCAGTAGCTTCAAACATTTCTGGTATATGAAAAACATGTTTTTCAATGGCAAAAATCAATGAATATTGTAAATGCACAAACAGTAATATCTCCACATTGCACGGTGCAATTCTGAAATTTTTAGCTTTTTCCTGTTAATCCTAGCATGATAAAGAAGATTCAAAGAGAGTGAGATGCCAGCTCCTTTCATTCAGTCAGTAGCTTCAAACATTTCTGGTATATGAAAAACATGTTTTTCAATGGCAAAAATCAATGAATATTGTAAATGCACAAACAGTAATATCTCCACATTGCACGGTGCAATTCTGAAATTTTTAGCTTTTTCCTGTTAATCCTAGCATGATAAAGAAGATTCAAAGAGAGTGAGATGCCAGCTCCTTTCATTCAGTCAGTAGCTTCAAACATTTCTGGTATATGAAAAACATGTTTTTCAATGGCAAAAATCAATGAATATTGTAAATGCACAAACAGTAATATCTCCACATTGCACGGTGCAATTCTGAAATTTTTTGCTTTTTCCTGTTAATCCTAGCATGATAAAGAAGATTCAAAGAGAGTGAGATGCCAGCTCCTTTCATTCAGTCAGTAGCTTCAAACATTTCTGGACGTTTTTCAATGGCAAAAATCAATGAATATTGTAAATGCACAAACAGTAATATCTCCACATTGCACGGTGCAATTCTGAAATTTTTTGCTTTTTCCTGTTAATCCTAGCATGATAAAGAAGATTCAAAGAGAGTGAGATGCCAGCTCCTTTCATTCAGTCAGTAGCTTCAAACATTTCTGGACGTTTTTCAATGGCAAAAATCAATGAATATTGTAAATGCACAAACAGTAATATCTCCACATTGCACGGTGCAATTCTGAAATTTTTAGCTTTTTCCTGTTAATCCTAGCATGATAAAGAAGATTCAAAGAGAGTGAGATGCCAGCTCCTTTCATTCAGTCAGTAGCTTCAAACATTTCTGGTATATGAAAAACATGTTTTTCAATGGCAAAAATCAATGAATATTGTAAATGCACAAACAGTAATATCTCCACATTGCACGGTGCAATTCTGAAATTTTTAGCTTTTTCCTGTTAATCCTAGCATGATAAAGAAGATTCAAAGAGAGTGAGATGCCAGCTCCTTTCATTCAGTCAGTAGCTTCAAACATTTCTGGACGTTTTTCAATGGCAAAAATCAATGAATATTGTAAATGCACAAACAGTAATATCTCCACATTGCACGGTGCAATTCTGAAATTTTTTGCTTTTTCCTGCTAATCCTAGCATGATAAAGAAGATTCAAAGAGAGTGAGATGCCAGCTCCTTTCATTCAGTCAGTAGCTTCAAACATTTCTGGACGTTTTTCAATGGCAAAAATCAATGAATATTGTAAATGCACAAACAGTAATATCTCCACATTGCACGGTGCAATTCTGAAATTTTTAGCTTTTTCCTGTTAATCCTAGCATGATAAAGAAGATTCAAAGAGAGTGAGATGCCAGCTCCTTTCATTCAGTCAGTAGCTTCAAACATTTCTGGTATATGAAAAACATGTTTTTCAATGGCAAAAATCAATGAATATTGTAAATGCACAAACAGTAATATCTCCACATTGCACGGTGCAATTCTGAAATTTTTAGCTTTTTCCTGTTAATCCTAGCATGATAAAGAAGATTCAAAGAGAGTGAGATGCCAGCTCCTTTCATTCAGTCAGTAGCTTCAAACATTTCTGGACGTTTTTCAATGGCAAAAATCAATGAATATTGTAAATGCACAAACAGTAATATCTCCACATTGCACGGTGCAATTCTGAAATTTTTAGCTTTTTCCTGTTAATCCTAGCATGATAAAGAAGATTCAAAGAGAGTGAGATGCCAGCTCCTTTCATTCAGTCAGTAGCTTCAAACATTTCTGGTATATGAAAAACATGTTTTTCAATGGCAAAAATCAATGAATATTGTAAATGCACAAACAGTAATATCTCCACATTGCACGGTGCAATTCTGAAATTTTTAGCTTTTTCCTGTTAATCCTAGCATGATAAAGAAGATTCAAAGAGAGTGAGATGCCAGCTCCTTTCATTCAGTCAGTAGCTTCAAACATTTCTGGTATATGAAAAACATGTTTTTCAATGGCAAAAATCAATGAATATTGTAAATGCACAAACAGTAATATCTCCACATTGCACGGTGCAATTCTGAAATTTTTTGCTTTTTCCTGCTAATCCTAGCATGATAAAGAAGATTCAAA
Organism: Phyllobates terribilis; assembly: GCF_046119375.1. NCBI lineage: Eukaryota > Metazoa > Chordata > Amphibia > Anura > Dendrobatidae > Phyllobates > Phyllobates terribilis. Next base: position 33,666 of record NW_027370172.1, read on the forward strand.
GAGAGTGAGATGCCAGCTCCTTTCATTCAGTCAGTAGCTTCAAACATTTCTGGTATATGAAAAACATGTTTTTCATTGGCAAAAATCAATGAATATTGTAAATGCACAAACAGTAATATCTCCACATTGCACGGTGCAATTCTGAAATTTTTAGCTTTTTCCTGTTAATCCTAGCATGATAAAGAAGATTCAAAGAGAGTGAGATGCCAGCTCCTTTCATTCAGTCAGTAGCTTCAAACATTTCTGGTATATGAAAAACATGTTTTTCAATGGCAAAAATCAATGAATATTGTAAATGCACAAACAGTAATATCTCCACATTGCACGGTGCAATTCTGAAATTTTTAGCTTTTTCCTGTTAATCCTAGCATGATAAAGAAGATTCAAAGAGAGTGAGATGCCAGCTCCTTTCATTCAGTCAGTAGCTTCAAACATTTCTGGACGTTTTTCAATGGCAAAAATCAATGAATATTGTAAATGCACAAACAGTAATATCTCCACATTGCACGGTGCAATTCTGAAATTTTTAGCTTTTTCCTGTTAATCCTAGCATGATAAAGAAGATTCAAAGAGAGTGAGATGCCAGCTCCTTTCATTCAGTCAGTAGCTTCAAACATTTCTGGTATATGAAAAACATGTTTTTCAATGGCAAAAATCAATGAATATTGTAAATGCACAAACAGTAATATCTCCACATTGCACGGTGCAATTCTGAAATTTTTAGCTTTTTCCTGTTAATCCTAGCATGATAAAGAAGATTCAAAGAGAGTGAGATGCCAGCTCCTTTCATTCAGTCAGTAGCTTCAAACATTTCTGGTATATGAAAAACATGTTTTTCAATGGCAAAAATCAATGAATATTGTAAATGCACAAACAGTAATATCTCCACATTGCACGGTGCAATTCTGAAATTTTTAGCTTTTTCCTGTTAATCCTAGCATGATAAAGAAGATTCAAAGAGAGTGAGATGCCAGCTCCTTTCATTCAGTCAGTAGCTTCAAACATTTCTGGTATATGAAAAACATGTTTTTCAATGGCAAAAATCAATGAATATTGTAAATGCACAAACAGTAATATCTCCACATTGCACGGTGCAATTCTGAAATTTTTAGCTTTTTCCTGTTAATCCTAGCATGATAAAGAAGATTCAAAGAGAGTGAGATGCCAGCTCCTTTCATTCAGTCAGTAGCTTCAAACATTTCTGGTATATGAAAACATGTTTTTCAATGGCAAAAATCAATGAATATTGTAAATGCACAAACAGTAATATCTCCACATTGCACGGTGCAATTCTGAAATTTTTTGCTTTTTCCTGCTAATCCTAGCATGATAAAGAAGATTCAAAGAGAGTGAGATGCCAGCTCCTTTCATTCAGTCAGTAGCTTCAAACATTTCTGGTTAATGGAAAAACAGTTTTTCAATGGCAAAAATCAATGAATATTGTAAATGCACAAACAGTAATATCTCCACATTGCACGGTGCAATTCTGAAATTTTTAGCTTTTTCCTGTTAATCCTAGCATGATAAAGAAGATTCAAAGAGAGTGAGATGCCAGCTCCTTTCATTCAGTCAGTAGCTTCAAACATTTCTGGTATATGAAAAACATGTTTTTCAATGGCAAAAATCAATGAATATTGTAAATGCACAAACAGTAATATCTCCACATTGCACGGTGCAATTCTGAAATTTTTAGCTTTTTCCTGTTAATCCTAGCATGATAAAGAAGATTCAAAGAGAGTGAGATGCCAGCTCCTTTCATTCAGTCAGTAGCTTCAAACATTTCTGGACGTTTTTCAATGGCAAAAATCAATGAATATTGTAAATGCACAAACAGTAATATCTCCACATTGCACGGTGCAATTCTGAAATTTTTAGCTTTTTCCTGTTAATCCTAGCATGATAAAGAAGATTCAAAGAGAGTGAGATGCCAGCTCCTTTCATTCAGTCAGTAGCTTCAAACATTTCTGGTATATGAAAAACATGTTTTTCAATGGCAAAAATCAATGAATATTGTAAATGCACAAACAGTAATATCTCCACATTGCACGGTGCAATTCTGAAATTTTTAGCTTTTTCCTGTTAATCCTAGCATGATAAAGAAGATTCAAAGAGAGTGAGATGCCAGCTCCTTTCATTCAGTCAGTAGCTTCAAACATTTCTGGTATATGAAAAACATGTTTTTCAATGGCAAAAATCAATGAATATTGTAAATGCACAAACAGTAATATCTCCACATTGCACGGTGCAATTCTGAAATTTTTGCTTTTCCTGCTTAATCCTAGCATGATAAAGAAGATTCAAAGAGAGTGAGATGCCAGCTCCTTTCATTCAGTCAGTAGCTTCAAACATTTCTGGTATATGAGAAAACATGTTTTTCATTGGCAAAAATCAATGAATATTGTAAATGCACAAACAGTAATATCTCCACATTGCACGGTGCAATTCTGAAATTTTTAGCTTTTTCCTGTTAATCCTAGCATGATAAAGAAGATTCAAAGAGAGTGAGATGCCAGCTCCTTTCATTCAGTCAGTAGCTTCAAACATTTCTGGTATATGAAAAACATGTTTTTCAATGGCAAAAATCAATGAATATTGTAAATGCACAAACAGTAATATCTCCACATTGCACGGTGCAATTCTGAAATTTTTAGCTTTTTCCTGTTAATCCTAGCATGATAAAGAAGATTCAAAGAGAGTGAGATGCCAGCTCCTTTCATTCAGTCAGTAGCTTCAAACATTTCTGGACGTTTTTCAATGGCAAAAATCAATGAATATTGTAAATGCACAAACAGTAATATCTCCACATTGCAAGGTGCAATTCTGAAATTTTTAGCTTTTTCCTGTTAATCCTAGCATGATAAAGAAGATTCAAAGAGAGTGAGATGCCAGCTCCTTTCATTCAGTCAGTAGCTTCAAACATTTCTGGTATATGAAAAACATGTTTTTCAATGGCAAAAATCAATGAATATTGTAAATGCACAAACAGTAATATCTCCACATTGCACGGTGCAATTCTGAAATTTTTAGCTTTTTCCTGTTAATCCTAGCATGATAAAGAAGATTCAAAGAGAGTGAGATGCCAGCTCCTTTCATTCAGTCAGTAGCTTCAAACATTTCTGGTATATGAAAAACATGTTTTTCAATGGCAAAAATCAATGAATATTGTAAATGCACAAACAGTAATATCTCCACATTGCACGGTGCAATTCTGAAATTTTTAGCTTTTTCCTGTTAATCCTAGCATGATAAAGAAGATTCAAAGAGAGTGAGATGCCAGCTCCTTTCATTCAGTCAGTAGCTTCAAACATTTCTGGTATATGAAAAACATGTTTTTCAATGGCAAAAATCAATGATTTTGTAAATGCACAAACAGTAATATCTCCACATTGCACGGTGCAATTCTGAAATTTTTAGCTTTTTCCTGTTAATCCTAGCATGATAAAGAAGATTCAAAGAGAGTGAGATGCCAGCTCCTTTCATTCAGTCAGTAGCTTCAAACATTTCTGGATACAGTTTTTCAATGGCAAAAATCAATGAATATTGTAAATGCACAAACAGTAATATCTCCACATTGCACGGTGCAATTCTGAAATTTTTAGCTTTTTCCTGTTAATCCTAGCATGATAAAGAAGATTCAAAGAGAGTGAGATGCCAGCTCCTTTCATTCAGTCAGTAGCTTCAAACATTTCTGGACGTTTTTCAATGGCAAAAATCAATGAATATTGTAAATGCACAAACAGTAATATCTCCACATTGCACGGTGCAATTCTGAAATTTTTTGCTTTTTCCTGCTAATCCTAGCATGATAAAGAAGATTCAAAGAGAGTGAGATGCCAGCTCCTTTCATTCAAATGCACAAACAGTAATATCTCCACATTGCACGGTGCAATTCTGAAATTTTTAGCTTTGTTAAGAATGCCAGCTCCTTTCATTCAGTCAGTAGCTTCAAACATTTCTGGACGTTTTTCAATGGCAAAAATCAACAAACAGTAATATCTCCCATTTGCACGGTTGCATTCTGAAATTTTTAGCTTTTTCCTGTTAAACCTAGCA
>NW_027370173.1:0-37711 GCF_046119375.1 Phyllobates terribilis
CCACATTGCAAGGTGCAATTCTGAAATTTTTTGCTTTTTCCTGCTAATCCTAGCATGATAAAGAAGATTCAAAGAGAGTGAGATGCCAGCTCCTTTCATTCAGTCAGCTTCAAACATTTCTGGTATATGAAAAACATGTTTTTCAATGGCAAAAATCAATGAATATTGTAAATGCACAAACAGTAATATCTCCACATTGCACGGTGCAATTCTGAAATTTTTAGCTTTTTCCTGTTAATCCTAGCATGATAAAGAAGATTCAAAGAGAGTGAGATGCCAGCTGCTTTCATTCAGTCAGTAGCTTCAAACATTTCTGGTATATGAAAAACATGTTTTTCAATGGCAAAAATCAATGAATATTGTAAATGCACAAACAGTAATATCTCCACATTGCAAGGTGCAATTCTGAAATTTTTTGCTTTTTCCTGCTAATCCTAGCATGATAAAGAAGATTCAAAGAGAGTGAGATGCCAGCTCCTTTCATTCAGTCAGTAGCTTCAAACATTTCTGGTATATGAAAAACATGTTTTTCAATGGCAAAAATCAATGAATATTGTAAATGCACAAACAGTAATATCTCCACATTGCACGGTGCAATTCTGAAATTTTTAGCTTTTTCCTGTTAATCCTAGCATGATAAAGAAGATTCAAAGAGAGTGAGATGCCAGCTCCTTTCATTCAGTCAGTAGCTTCAAACATTTCTGGTATATGAAAAACATGTTTTTCAATGGCAAAAATCAATGAATATTGTAAATGCACAAACAGTAATATCTCCACATTGCAAGGTGCAATTCTGAAATTTTTTGCTTTTTCCTGTTAATCCTAGCATGATAAAGAAGATTCAAAGAGAGTGAGATGCCAGCTCCTTTCATTCAGTCAGTAGCTTCAAACATTTCTGGTATATGAAAAACATGTTTTTCAATGGCAAAAATCAATGAATATTGTAAATGCACAAACAGTAATATCTCCACATTGCACGGTGCAATTCTGAAATTTTTAGCTTTTTCCTGTTAATCCTAGCATGATAAAGAAGATTCAAAGAGAGTGAGATGCCAGCTCCTTTCATTCAGTCAGTAGCTTCAAACATTTCTGGTATATGAAAAACATGTTTTTCAATGGCAAAAATCAATGAATATTGTAAATGCACAAACAGTAATATCTCCACATTGCAAGGTGCAATTCTGAAATTTTTTGCTTTTTCCTGCTAATCCTAGCATGATAAAGAAGATTCAAAGAGAGTGAGATGCCAGCTCCTTTCATTCAGTCAGTAGCTTCAAACATTTCTGGTATATGAAAAACATGTTTTTCAATGGCAAAAATCAATGAATATTGTAAATGCACAAACAGTAATATCTCCACATTGCACGGTGCAATTCTGAAATTTTTAGCTTTTTCCTGTTAATCCTAGCATGATAAAGAAGATTCAAAGAGAGTGAGATGCCAGCTCCTTTCATTCAGTCAGTAGCTTCAAACATTTCTGGTATATGAAAAACATGTTTTTCAATGGCAAAAATCAATGAATATTGTAAATGCACAAACAGTAATATCTCCACATTGCAAGGTGCAATTCTGAAATTTTTTGCTTTTTCCTGCTAATCCTAGCATGATAAAGAAGATTCAAAGAGAGTGAGATGCCAGCTCCTTTCATTCAGTCAGTAGCTTCAAACATTTCTGGTATATGAAAAACATGTTTTTCAATGGCAAAAATCAATGAATATTGTAAATGCACAAACAGTAATATCTCCACATTGCACGGTGCAATTCTGAAATTTTTAGCTTTTTCCTGTTAATCCTAGCATGATAAAGATTCAAAGAGAGTGAGATGCCAGCTTCTTTCATTCAGTCAGTAGCTTCAAACATTTCTGGTATATTAAAAACATGTTTTTCAATGGCAAAAATCAATGAATATTGTAAATGCACAAACAGTAATATCTCCACATTGCAAGGTGCAATTCTGAAATTTTTTGCTTTTTCCTGTTAATCCTAGCATGATAAAGAAGATTCAAAGAGAGTGAGATGCCAGCTCCTTTCATTCAGTCAGTAGCTTCAAACATTTCTGGTATATGAAAAACATGTTTTTCAATGGCAAAAATCAATGAATATTGTAAATGCACAAACAGTAATATCTCCACATTGCAAGGTGCAATTCTGAAATTTTTTGCTTTTTCCTGCTAATCCTAGCATGATAAAGAAGATTCAAAGAGAGTGAGATGCCAGCTCCTTTCATTCAGTCAGTAGCTTCAAACATTTCTGGTATATGAAAAACATGTTTTACAATGGCAAAAATCAATGAATATTGTAAATGCACAAACAGTAATATCTCCACATTGCACGGTGCAATTCTGAAATTTTTAGCTTTTTCCTGTTAATCCTAGCATGATAAAGAAGATTCAAAGAGAGTGAGATGCCAGCTCCTTTCATTCAGTCAGTAGCTTCAAACATTTCTGGTATATGAAAAACATGTTTTTCAATGGCAAAAATCAATGAATATTGTAAATGCACAAACAGTAATATCTCCACATTGCAAGGTGCAATTCTGAAATTTTTTGCTTTTTCCTGCTAATCCTAGCATGATAAAGAAGATTCAAAGAGAGTGAGATGCCAGCTCCTTTCATTCAGTCAGTAGCTTCAAACATTTCTGGTATATGAAAAACATGTTTTTCAATGGCAAAAATCAATGAATATTGTAAATGCACAAACAGTAATATCTCCACATTGCATGGTGCAATTCTGAAATTTTTAGCTTTTTCCTGTTAATCCTAGCATGATAAAGATTCAAAGAGAGTGAGATGCCAGCTCCTTTCATTCAGTCAGTAGCTTCAAACATTTCTGGTATATGAAAAACATGTTTTTCAATGGCAAAAATCAATGAATATTGTAAATGCACAAACAGTAATATCTCCACATTGCAAGGTGCAATTCTGAAATTTTTTGCTTTTTCCTGCTAATCCTAGCATGATAAAGAAGATTCAAAGAGAGTGAGATGCCAGCTCCTTTCATTCAGTCAGTAGCTTCAAACATTTCTGGTATATGAAAAACATGTTTTTCAATGGCAAAAATCAATGAATATTGTAAATGCACAAACAGTAATATCTCCACATTGCACGGTGCAATTCTGAAATTTTTAGCTTTTTCCTGTTAATCCTAGCATGATAAAGAAGATTCAAAGAGAGTGAGATGCCAGCTCCTTTCATTCAGTCAGTAGCTTCAAACATTTCTGGTATATGAAAAACATGTTTTTCAATGGCAAAAATCAATGAATATTGTAAATGCACAAACAGTAATATCTCCACATTGCAAGGTGCAATTCTGAAATTTTTTGCTTTTTCCTGCTAATCCTAGCATGATAAAGAAGATTCAAAGAGAGTGAGATGCCAGCTCCTTTCATTCAGTCAGTAGCTTCAAACATTTCTGGTATATGAAAAACATGTTTTTCAATGGCAAAAATCAATGAATATTGTAAATGCACAAACAGTAATATCTCCACATTGCACGGTGCAATTCTGAAATTTTTAGCTTTTTCCTGTTAATCCTAGCATGATAAAGAAGATTCAAAGAGAGTGAGATGCTAGCTCCTTTCATTCAGTCAGTAGCTTCAAACATTTCTGGTATATTAAAAACATGTTTTTCAATGGCAAAAATCAATGAATATTGTAAATGCACAAACAGTAATATCTCCACATTGCAAGGTGCAATTCTGAAATTTTTTGCTTTTTCCTGTTAATCCTAGCATGATAAAGAAGATTCAAAGAGAGTGAGATGCCAGCTCCTTTCATTCAGTCAGTAGCTTCAAACATTTCCGGTATATGAAAAACATGTTTTTCAATGGCAAAAATCAATGAATATTGTAAATGCACAAACAGTAATATCTCCACATTGCAAGGTGCAATTCTGAAATTTTTTGCTTTTTCCTGCTAATCCTAGCATGATAAAGAAGATTCAAAGAGAGTGAGATGCCAGCTCCTTTCATTCAGTCAGTAGCTTCAAACATTTCTGGTATATGAAAAACATGTTTTACAATGGCAAAAATCAATGAATATTGTAAATGCACAAACAGTAATATCTCCACATTGCACGGTGCAATTCTGAAATTTTTAGCTTTTTCCTGTTAATCCTAGCATGATAAAGAAGATTCAAAGAGAGTGAGATGCCAGCTCCTTTCATTCAGTCAGTAGCTTCAAACATTTCTGGTATATGAAAAACATGTTTTTCAATGGCAAAAATCAATGAATATTGTAAATGCACAAACAGTAATATCTCCACATTGCAAGGTGCAATTCTGAAATTTTTTGCTTTTTCCTGCTAATCCTAGCATGATAAAGAAGATTCAAAGAGAGTGAGATGCCAGCTCCTTTCATTCAGTCAGTAGCTTCAAACATTTCTGGTATATGAAAAACATGTTTTTCAATGGCAAAAATCAATGAATATTGTAAATGCACAAACAGTAATATCTCCACATTGCACGGTGCAATTCTGAAATTTTTTGCTTTTTCCTGTTAATCCTAGCATGATAAAGAAGATTCAAAGAGAGTGAGATGCCAGCTCCTTTCATTCAGTCAGTAGCTTCAAATATTTCTGGTATATGAAAAACATGTTTTTCAATGGCAAAAATCAATGAATATTGTAAATGCACAAACAGTAATATCTCCACATTGCACAGTGCAATTCTGAAATTTTTAGCTTTTTCCTGTTAATCCTAGCATGATGAAGATTCAAAGAGAGTGAGATGCCAGCTCCTTTCATTCAGTCAGTAGCTTCAAACATTTCTGGTATATGAAAAACATGTTTTTCAATGGCAAAAATCAATGAATATTTTAAATGCACAAACAGTAATATCTCCACATTGCAAGGTGCAATTCTGAAATTTTTTGCTTTTTCCTGCTAATCCTAGCATGATAAAGAAGATTCAAAGAGAGTGAGATGCCAGCTCCTTTCATTCAGTCAGAAGCTTCAAACATTTCTGGTATATGAAAAACATGTTTTTTAATGGCAAAAATCAATGAATATTGTAAATGCACAAACAGTAATATCTCCACATTGCACGGTGCAATTCTGAAATTTTTAGCTTTTTCCTGTTAATCCTAGCATGATAAAGAAGATTCAAAGAGAGTGAGATGCCAGCTCCTTTCATTCAGTCAGTAGCTTCAAACATTTCTGGTATATGAAAAACATGTTTTTCAATGGCAAAAATCAATGAATATTGTAAATGCACAAACAGTAATATCTCCACATTGCAAGGTGCAATTCTGAAATTTTTTGCTTTTTCCTGCTAATCCTAGCATGATAAAGAAGATTCAAAGAGAGTGAGATGCCAGCTCCTTTCATTCAGTCAGTAGCTTCAAACATTTCTGGTATATGAAAAACATGTTTTTCAATGGCAAAAATCAATGAATATTGTAAATGCACAAACAGTAATATCTCCACATTGCACGGTGCAATTCTGAAATTTTTAGCTTTTTCCTGTTAATCCTAGCATGATAAAGAAGATTCAAAGAGAGTGAGATGCCAGCTCCTTTCATTCAGTCAGTAGCTTCAAACATTTCTGGTATATGAAAAACATGTTTTTCAATGGCAAAAATCAATGAATATTGTAAATGCACAAACAGTAATATCTCCACATTGCAAGGTGCAATTCTGAAATTTTTTGCTTTTTCCTGTTAATCCTAGCATGATAAAGAAGATTCAAAGAGAGTGAGATGCCAGCTCCTTTCATTGTCAGTAGCTTCAAACATTTCTGGTATATGAAAAACATGTTTTTCAATGGCAAAAATCAATGAATATTGTAAATGCACAAACAGTAATATCTCCACATTGCAAGGTGCAATTCTGAAATTTTTTGCTTTTTCCTGCTAATCCTAGCATGATAAAGAAGATTCAAAGAGAGTGAGATGCCAGCTCCTTTCATTCAGTCAGTAGCTTCAAACATTTCTGGTATATGAAAAACATGTTTTTCAATGGCAAAAATCAATGAATATTGTAAATGCACAAACAGTAATATCTCCACATTGCAAGGTGCAATTCTGAAATTTTTTGCTTTTTCCTGCTAATCCTAGCATGATAAAGAAGATTCAAAGAGAGTGAGATGCCAGCTCCTTTCATTCAGTCAGTAGCTTCAAACATTTCTGGTATATGAAAAACATGTTTTTCAATGGCAAAAATCAATGAATATTGTAAATGCACAAACAGTAATATCTCCACATTGCAAGGTGCAATTCTGAAATTTTTTGCTTTTTCCTGCTAATCCTAGCATGATAAAGAAGATTCAAAGAGAGTGAGATGCCAGCTCCTTTCATTCAGTCAGTAGCTTCAAACATTTCTGGTATATGAAAAACATGTTTTTCAATGGCAAAAATCAATGAATATTGTAAATGCACAAACAGTAATATCTCCACATTGCACGGTGCAATTCTGAAATTTTTAGCTTTTTCCTGTTAATCCTAGCATGATAAAGAAGATTCAAAGAGAGTCAGATGCCAGCTCCTTTCATTCAGTCAGTAGCTTCAAACATTTCTGGTATATGAAAAACATGTTTTTCAATGGCAAAAATCAATGAATATTGTAAATGCACAAACAGTAATATCTCCACATTGCAAGGTGCAATTCTGAAATTTTTTGCTTTTTCCTGCTAATCCTAGCATGATAAAGAAGATTCAAAGAGAGTGAGATGCCAGCTCCTTTCATTCAGTCAGTAGCTTCAAACATTTCTGGTATATGAAAAACATGTTTTTCAATGGCAAAAATCAATGAATATTGTAAATGCACAAACAGTAATATCTCCACATTGCATGGTGCAATTCTGAAATTTTTAGCTTTTTCCTGTTAATCCTAGCATGATAAAGATTCAAAGAGAGTGAGATGCCAGCTCCTTTCATTCAGTCAGTAGCTTCAAACATTTCTGGTATATGAAAAACATGTTTTTCAATGGCAAAAATCAATGAATATTGTAAATGCACAAACAGTAATATCTCCACATTGCAAGGTGCAATTCTGAAATTTTTTGCTTTTTCCTGCTAATCCTAGCATGATAAAGAAGATTCAAAGAGAGTGAGATGCCAGCTCCTTTCATTCAGTCAGTAGCTTCAAACATTTCTGGTATATGAAAAACATGTTTTTCAATGGCAAAAATCAATGAATATTGTAAATGCACAAACAGTAATATCTCCACATTGCACGGTGCAATTCTGAAATTTTTAGCTTTTTCCTGTTAATCCTAGCATGATAAAGAAGATTCAAAGAGAGTGAGATGCCAGCTCCTTTCATTCAGTCAGTAGCTTCAAACATTTCTGGTATATGAAAAACGTTTTTCAATGGCAAAAATCAATGAATATTGTAAATGCACAAACAGTAATATCTCCACATTGCAAGGTGCAATTCTGAAATTTTTTGCTTTTTCCTGCTAATCCTAGCATGATAAAGAAGATTCAAAGAGAGTGAGATGCCAGCTCCTTTCATTCAGTCAGTAGCTTCAAACATTTCTGGTATATGAAAAACATGTTTTTCAATGGCAAAAATCAATGAATATTGTAAATGCACAAACAGTAATATCTCCACATTGCACGGTGCAATTCTGAAATTTTTAGCTTTTTCCTGTTAATCCTAGCATGATAAAGAAGATTCAAAGAGAGTGAGATGCCAGCTCCTTTCATTCAGTCAGTAGCTTCAAACATTTCTGGTATATTAAAAACATGTTTTTCAATGGCAAAAATCAATGAATATTGTAAATGCACAAACAGTAATATCTCCACATTGCAAGGTGCAATTCTGAAATTTTTTGCTTTTTCCTGTTAATCCTAGCATGATAAAGAAGATTCAAAGAGAGTGAGATGCCAGCTCCTTTCATTCAGTCAGTAGCTTCAAACATTTCTGGTATATGAAAAACATGTTTTTCAATGGCAAAAATCAATGAATATTGTAAATGCACAAACAGTAATATCTCCACATTGCAAGGTGCAATTCTGAAATTTTTTGCTTTTTCCTGCTAATCCTAGCATGATAAAGAACATTCAAAGAGAGTGAGATGCCAGCTCCTTTCATTCAGTCAGTAGCTTCAAACATTTCTGGTATATGAAAAACATGTTTTCAATGGCAAAAATCAATGAATATTGTAAATGCACAAACAGTAATATCTCCACATTGCACGGTGCAATTCTGAAATTTTTAGCTTTTTCCTGTTAATCCTAGCATGATAAAGAAGATTCAAAGAGAGTGAGATGCCAGCTCCTTTCATTCAGTCAGTAGCTTCAAACATTTCTGGTATATGAAAAACATGTTTTTCAATGGCAAAAATCAATGAATATTGTAAATGCACAAACAGTAATATCTCCACATTGCAAGGTGCAATTCTGAAATTTTTTGCTTTTTCCTGCTAATCCTAGCATGATAAAGAAGATTCAAAGAGAGTGAGATGCCAGCTCCTTTCATTCAGTCAGCTTCAAACATTTCTGGTATATGAAAAACATGTTTTTCAATGGCAAAAATCAATGAATATTGTAAATGCACAAACAGTAATATCTCCACATTGCACGGTGCAATTCTGAAATTTTTAGCTTTTTCCTGTTAATCCTAGCATGATAAAGAAGATTCAAAGAGAGTGAGATGCCAGCTGCTTTCATTCAGTCAGTAGCTTCAAACATTTCTGGTATATGAAAAACATGTTTTTCAATGGCAAAAATCAATGAATATTGTAAATGCACAAACAGTAATATCTCCACATTGCACGGTGCAATTCTGAAATTTTTTGCTTTTTCCTGTTAATCCTAGCATGATAAAGAAGATTCAAAGAGAGTGAGATGCCAGCTCCTTTCATTCAGTCAGTAGCTTCAAACATTTCTGGTATATGAAAAACATGTTTTTCAATGGCAAAAATCAATGAATATTGTAAATGCACAAACAGTAATATCTCCACATTGCAAGGTGCAATTCTGAAATTTTTGCTTTTTCCTGTTAATCCTAGCATGATAAAGAAGATTCAAAGAGAGTGAGATGCCAGCTCCTTTCATTCAGTCAGTAGCTTCAAACATTTCTGGTATATTAAAAACATGTTTTTCAATGGCAAAAATCAATGAATATTGTAAATGCACAAACAGTAATATCTCCACATTGCAAGGTGCAATTCTGAAATTTTTTGCTTTTTCCTGTTAATCCTAGCATGATAAAGAAGATTCAAAGAGAGTGAGATGCCAGCTCCTTTCATTCAGTCAGTAGCTTCAAACATTTCTGGTATATGAAAAACATGTTTTTCAATGGCAAAAATCAATGAATATTGTAAATGCACAAACAGTAATATCTCCACATTGCAAGGTGCAATTCTGAAATTTTTTGCTTTTTCCTGCTAATCCTAGCATGATAAAGAACATTCAAAGAGAGTGAGATGCCAGCTCCTTTCATTCAGTCAGTAGCTTCAAACATTTCTGGTATATGAAAAACATGTTTTTCAATGGCAAAAATCAATGAATTGTAAATGCACAAAACAGTAATATCTCCACATTGCCACGGTGCAATTCTGAAATTTTTAGCTTTTTCCTGTTAATCCTAGCATGATAAAGAAGATTCAAAGAGAGTGAGATGCCAGCTCCTTTCATTCAGTCAGTAGCTTCAAACATTTCTGGTATATGAAAAACATGTTTTTCAATGGCAAAAATCAATGAATATTGTAAATGCACAAACAGTAATATCTTCCACATTGCAAGGTGCAATTCTGAAATTTTTTGCTTTTTCCTGCTAATCCTAGCATGATAAAGAAGATTCAAAAGAGAGTGAGATGCCAGCTCCTTTCATTCAGTCAGCTTCAAACATTTCTGGTATATGAAAAACATGTTTTTCATGGCAAAAATCAATGAATATTGTAAATGCACAAACAGTAATATCTCCACATTGCACGGTGCAATTCTGAAATTTTTAGCTTTTCCTGTTAATCCTAGCATGATAAAGAAGATTCAAAGAGAGTGAGATGCCAGCTGCTTTCATTCAGTCAGTAGCTTCAAACATTTCTGGTATATGAAAAACATGTTTTTCAATGGCAAAATCAATGAATATTGTAAATGCACAAACAGTAATATCTCCACATTGCACGGTGCAATTCTGAAATTTTTTGCTTTTTCCTGTTAATCCTAGCATGATAAAGAAGATTCAAAGAGAGTGAGATGCCAGTCCTTTCATTCAGTCAGTAGCTTCAAACATTTCTGGTATATGAAAAACATGTTTTCAATGGCAAAAATCAATGAATATTGTAAATGCACAAACAGTAATATCTCCACATTGCAAGGTGCAATTCTGAAATTTTTTGCTTTTCCTGTTAATCCTAGCATGATAAAGAAGATTCAAAGAGAGTGAGATGCCAGCTCCTTTCATTCAGTCAGTAGCTTCAAACATTTCTGGTATATGAAAAACGTTTTACAATGGCAAAAATCAATGAATATTGTAAATGCACAAACAGTAATATCTCCAGCATTGCACGGTGCAATTCTGAAATTTTTAGCTTTTTCCTGTTAATCCTAGCATGATAAAGAAGATTCAAAGAGAGTGAGATGCCAGCTCCTTTCATTCAGTCAGTAGCTTCAAACATTTCTGGTATATTAAAAACGTTTTTCAATGGCAAAAATCAATGAATATTGTAAATGCACAAACAGTAATATCTCCACATTGCAAGGTGCAATTCTGAAATTTTTTGCTTTTTCCTGTTAATCCTAGCATGATAAAGAAGATTCAAAGAGAGTGAGATGCCAGCTCCTTTCATTCAGTCAGTAGCTTCAAACATTTCTGGTATATGAAAAACATGTTTTTCAATGGCAAAAATCAATGAATATTGTAAATGCACAAACAGTAATATCTCCACATTGCAAGGTGCAATTCTGAAATTTTTTGCTTTTTCCTGCTAATCCTAGCATGATAAAGAAGATTCAAAGAGAGTGAGATGCCAGCTCCTTTCATTCAGTCAGTAGCTTCAAACATTTCTGGTATATGAAAAACATGTTTTTCAATGGCAAAAATCAATGAATATTGTAAATGCACAAACAGTAATATCTCCACATTGCACGGTGCAATTCTGAAATTTTTAGCTTTTTCCTGTTAATCCTAGCATGATAAAGAAGATTCAAAGAGAGTGAGATGCCAGCTCCTTTCATTCAGTCAGTAGCTTCAAACATTTCTGGTATATGAAAAACATGTTTTTCAATGGCAAAAATCAATGAATATTGTAAATGCACAAACAGTAATATCTCCACATTGCAAGGTGCAATTCTGAAATTTTTTGCTTTTTCCTGCTAATCCTAGCATGATAAAGAAGATTCAAAGAGAGTGAGATGCCAGCTCCTTCCATTCAGTCAGTAGCTTCAAACATTTCTGGTATATGAAAAACATGTTTTTCAATGGCAAAAATCAATGAATATTGTAAATGCACAAACAGTAATATCTCCACATTGCACGGTGCAATTCTGAAATTTTTAGCTTTTTCCTGTTAATCCTAGCATGATAAAGAAGATTCAAAGAGAGTGAGATGCCCAGCTCCTTTCATTCAGTCAGTAGCTTCAAACATTTCTGGTATATGAAAAACATGTTTTTCAATGGCAAAAATCAATGAATATTGTAAATGCACAAACAGTAATATCTCCACATTGCACGGTGAAATTCTGAAATTTTTTGCTTTTTCCTGTTAATCCTAGCATGATAAAGAAGATTCAAAGAGAGTGAGATGCCAGCTCCTTTCATTCAGTCAGTAGCTTCAAACATTTCTGGTATATGAAAAACATGTTTTTCAATGGCAAAAATCAATGAATATTGTAAATGCACAAACAGTAATATCTCCACATTGCAAGGTGCAATTCTGAAATTTTTTGCTTTTTCCTGTTAATCCTAGCATGATAAAGAAGATTCAAAGAGAGTGAGATGCCAGCTCCTTTCATTCAGTCAGTAGCTTCAAACATTTCTGGTATATGAAAAACGTTTTACAATGGCAAAAATCAATGAATATTGTAAATGCACAAACAGTAATATCTCCACATTGCACGGTGCAATTCTGAAATTTTTAGCTTTTTCCTGTTAATCCTAGCATGATAAAGAAGATTCAAAGAGAGTGAGATGCCAGCTCCTTTCATTCAGTCAGTAGCTTCAAACATTTCTGGTATATGAAAAACATGTTTTTCAATGGCAAAAATCAATGAATATTGTAAATGCACAAACAGTAATATCTCCACATTGCAAGGTGCAATTCTGAAATTTTTTGCTTTTTCCTGCTAATCCTAGCATGATAAAGAAGATTCAAAGAGAGTGAGATGCCAGCTCCTTTCATTCAGTCAGTAGCTTCAAACATTTCTGGTATATGAAAAACGTTTTTCAATGGCAAAAATCAATGAATATTGTAAATGCACAAACAGTAATATCTCCACATTGCAAGGTGCAATTCTGAAATTTTTTGCTTTTTCCTGCTAATCCTAGCATGATAAAGAAGATTCAAAGAGTGTGAGATGCCAGCTCCTTTCATTCAGTCAGTAGCTTCAAACATTTCTGGTATATGAAAAACATGTTTTTCAATGGCAAAAATCAATGAATATTGTAAATGCACAAACAGTAATATCTCCACATTGCACGGTGCAATTCTGAAATTTTTAGCTTTTTCCTGTTAATCCTAGCATGATAAAGAAGATTCAAAGAGAGTGAGATGCCAGCTCCTTTCATTCAGTCAGTAGCTTCAAACATTTCTGGTATATGAAAAACATGTTTTTCAATGGCAAAAATCAATGAATATTGTAAATGCACAAACAGTAATATCTCCACATTGCAAGGTGCAATTCTGAAATTTTTTGCTTTTTCCTGCTAATCCAAGCATGATAAAGAAGATTCAAAGAGAGTGAGATGCCAGCTCCTTTCATTCAGTCAGTAGCTTCAAACATTTCTGGTATATGAAAAACATGTTTTTCAATGGCAAAAATCAATGAATATTCTAAATGCACAAACAGTAATATCTCCACATTGCAAGGTGCAATTCTGAAATTTTTTGCTTTTTCCTGTTAATCCTAGCATGATAAAGAAGATTCAAAGAGAGTCAGATGCCAGCTCCTTTCATTCAGTCAGTAGCTTCAAACATTTCTGGTATATGAAAAACATGTTTTTCAATGGCAAAAATCAATGAATATTGTAAATGCACAAACAGTAATATCTCCACATTGCAAGGTGCAATTCTGAAATTTTTTGCTTTTTCCTGCTAATCCTAGCATGCTAAAGAAGATTCAAAGAGAGTGAGATGCCAGCTCCTTTCATTCAGTCAGTAGCTTCAAACATTTCTGGTATATGAAAAACATGTTTTTCAATGGCAAAAATCAATGAATATTGTAAATGCACAAACAGTAATATCTCCACATTGCACAGTGCAATTCTGAAATTTTTAGCTTTTTCCTGTTAATCCTAGCATGATAAAGAAGATTCAAAGAGAGTGAGATGCCAGCTCCTTTCATTCAGTCAGTAGCTTCAAACATTTCTGGTATATGAAAATCATGTTTTTCAATGGCAAAAATCAATGAATATTGTAAATGCACAAACAGTAATATCTCCACATTGCAAGGTGCAATTCTGAAATTTTTTGCTTTTTCCTGCTAATCCTAGCATGATAAAGAAGATTCAAAGAGAGTGAGATGCCAGCTCCTTTCATTCAGTCAGAAGCTTCAAACATTTCTGGTATATGAAAAACGTTTTTCAATGGCAAAAATCAATGAATATTGTAAATGCACAAACAGTAATATCTCCACATTGCACGGTGCAATTCTGAAATTTTTAGCTTTTTCCTGTTAATCCTAGCATGATAAAGAAGATTCAAAGAGAGTGAGATGCCAGCTCCTTTCATTCAGTCAGTAGCTTCAAACATTTCTGGTATATGAAAAACATGTTTTTCAATGGCAAAAATCAATGAATATTGTAAATGCACAAACAGTAATATCTCCACATTGCAAGGTGCAATTCTGAAATTTTTTGCTTTTTCCTGCTAATCCTAGCATGATAAAGAAGATTCAAAGAGAGTGAGATGCCAGCTCCTTTCATTCAGTCAGTAGCTTCAAACATTTCTGGTATATGAAAAACATGTTTTTCAATGGCAAAAATCAATGAATATTGTAAATGCACAAACAGTAATATCTCCACATTGCACGGTGCAATTCTGAAATTTTTAGCTTTTTCCTGTTAATCCTAGCATGATAAAGAAGATTCAAAGAGAGTGAGATGCCAGCTCCTTTCATTCAGTCAGTAGCTTCAAACATTTCTGGTATATGAAAAACGTTTTTCAATGGCAAAAATCAATGAATATTGTAAATGCAGAAACAGTAATATCTCCACATTGCAAGGTGCAATTCTGAAATTTTTTGCTTTTTCCTGCTAATCCTAGCATGATAAAGAAGATTCAAAGAGAGTGAGATGCCAGCTCCTTTCATTCAGTCAGTAGCTTCAAACATTTCTGGTATATGAAAAACATGTTTTTCAATGGCAAAAATCAATGAATATTGTAAATGCACAAACAGTAATATCTCCACATTGCACGGTGCAATTCTGAAATTTTTAGCTTTTTCCTGTTAATCCTAGCATGATAAAGAAGATTCAAAGAGAGTGAGATGCCAGCTCCTTTCATTCAGTCAGTAGCTTCAAACATTTCTGGTATATTAAAAACATGTTTTTCAATGGCAAAAATCAATGAATATTGTAAATGCACAAACAGTAATATCTCCACATTGCAAGGTGCAATTCTGAAATTTTTTGCTTTTTCCTGTTAATCCTAGCATGATAAAGAAGATTCAAAGAGAGTGAGATGCCAGCTCCTTTCATTCAGTCAGTAGCTTCAAACATTTCTGGTATATGAAAAACATGTTTTTCAATGGCAAAAATAAATGAATATTGTAAATGCACAAACAGTAATATCTCCACATTGCAAGGTGCAATTCTGAAATTTTTTGCTTTTTCCTGCTAATCCTAGCATGATAAAGAAGATTCAAAGAGAGTGAGATGCCAGCTCCTTTCATTCAGTCAGTAGCTTCAAACATTTCTGGTATATGAAAAACATGTTTTTCAATGGCAAAAATCAATGAATATTGTAAATGCACAAACAGTAATATCTCCACATTGCACGGTGCAATTCTGAAATTTTTAGCTTTTTCCTGTTAATCCTAGCATGATAAAGAAGATTCAAAGAGAGTGAGATGCCAGCTCCTTTCATTCAGTCAGTAGCTTCAAACATTTCTGGTATATGAAAAACATGTTTTTCAATGGCAAAAATCAATGAATATTGTAAATGCACAAACAGTAATATCTCCACATTGCAAGGTGCAATTCTGAAATTTTTTGCTTTTTCCTGCTAATCCTAGCATGATAAAGAAGATTCAAAGAGAGTGAGATGCCAGCTCCTTTCATTCAGTCAGCTTCAAACATTTCTGGTATATGAAAAACATGTTTTTCAATGGCAAAAATCAATGAATATTGTAAATGCACAAACAGTAATATCTCCACATTGCACGGTGCAATTCTGAAATTTTTAGCTTTTTCCTGTTAATCCTAGCATGATAAAGAAGATTCAAAGAGAGTGAGATGCCAGCTGCTTTCATTCAGTCAGTAGCTTCAAACATTTCTGGTATATGAAAAACATGTTTTTCAATGGCAAAAATCAATGAATATTGTAAATGCACAAACAGTAATATCTCCACATTGCACGGTGCAATTCTGAAATTTTTTGCTTTTTCCTGTTAATCCTAGCATGATAAAGAAGATTCAAAGAGAGTGAGATGCCAGCTCCTTTCATTCAGTCAGTAGCTTCAAACATTTCTGGTATATGAAAAACATGTTTTTCAATGGCAAAAATCAATGAATATTGTAAATGCACAAACAGTAATATCTCCACATTGCAAGGTGCAATTCTGAAATTTTTTGCTTTTTCCTGTTAATCCTAGCATGATAAAGAAGATTCAAAGAGAGTGAGATGCCAGCTCCTTTCATTCAGTCAGTAGCTTCAAACATTTCTGGTATATGAAAAACGTTTTACAATGGCAAAAATCAATGAATATTGTAAATGCACAAACAGTAATATCTCCACATTGCACGGTGCAATTCTGAAATTTTTAGCTTTTTCCTGTTAATCCTAGCATGATAAAGAAGATTCAAAGAGAGTGAGATGCCAGCTCCTTTCATTCAGTCAGTAGCTTCAAACATTTCTGGTATATTAAAAACGTTTTTCAATGGCAAAAATCAATGAATATTGTAAATGCACAAACAGTAATATCTCCACATTGCAAGGTGCAATTCTGAAATTTTTTGCTTTTTCCTGTTAATCCTAGCATGATAAAGAAGATTCAAAGAGAGTGAGATGCCAGCTCCTTTCATTCAGTCAGTAGCTTCAAACATTTCTGGTATATGAAAAACATGTTTTTCAATGGCAAAAATCAATGAATATTGTAAATGCACAAACAGTAATATCTCCACATTGCAAGGTGCAATTCTGAAATTTTTTGCTTTTTCCTGCTAATCCTAGCATGATAAAGAAGATTCAAAGAGAGTGAGATGCCAGCTCCTTTCATTCAGTCAGTAGCTTCAAACATTTCTGGTATATGAAAAACATGTTTTTCAATGGCAAAAATCAATGAATATTGTAAATGCACAAACAGTAATATCTCCACATTGCACGGTGCAATTCTGAAATTTTTAGCTTTTTCCTGTTAATCCTAGCATGATAAAGAAGATTCAAAGAGAGTGAGATGCCAGCTCCTTTCATTCAGTCAGTAGCTTCAAACATTTCTGGTATATGAAAAACATGTTTTTCAATGGCAAAAATCAATGAATATTGTAAATGCACAAACAGTAATATCTCCACATTGCAAGGTGCAATTCTGAAATTTTTTGCTTTTTCCTGCTAATCCTAGCATGATAAAGAAGATTCAAAGAGAGTGAGATGCCAGCTCCTTTCATTCAGTCAGTAGCTTCAAACATTTCTGGTATATGAAAAACATGTTTTTCAATGGCAAAAATCAATGAATATTGTAAATGCACAAACAGTAATATCTCCACATTGCACGGTGCAATTCTGAAATTTTTAGCTTTTTCCTGTTAATCCTAGCATGATAAAGAAGATTCAAAGAGAGTGAGATGCCAGCTCCTTTCATTCAGTCAGTAGCTTCAAACATTTCTGGTATATGAAAAACATGTTTTTCAATGGCAAAAATCAATGAATATTGTAAATGCACAAACAGTAATATCTCCACATTGCACGGTGAAATTCTGAAATTTTTTGCTTTTTCCTGTTAATCCTAGCATGATAAAGAAGATTCAAAGAGAGTGAGATGCCAGCTCCTTTCATTCAGTCAGTAGCTTCAAACATTTCTGGTATATGAAAAACATGTTTTTCAATGGCAAAAATCAATGAATATTGTAAATGCACAAACAGTAATATCTCCACATTGCAAGGTGCAATTCTGAAATTTTTTGCTTTTTCCTGTTAATCCTAGCATGATAAAGAAGATTCAAAGAGAGTGAGATGCCAGCTCCTTTCATTCAGTCAGTAGCTTCAAACATTTCTGGTATATGAAAAACGTTTTACAATGGCAAAAATCAATGAATATTGTAAATGCACAAACAGTAATATCTCCACATTGCACGGTGCAATTCTGAAATTTTTAGCTTTTTCCTGTTAATCCTAGCATGATAAAGAAGATTCAAAGAGAGTGAGATGCCAGCTCCTTTCATTCAGTCAGTAGCTTCAAACATTTCTGGTATATGAAAAACATGTTTTTCAATGGCAAAAATCAATGAATATTGTAAATGCACAAACAGTAATATCTCCACATTGCAAGGTGCAATTCTGAAATTTTTTGCTTTTTCCTGCTAATCCTAGCATGATAAAGAAGATTCAAAGGGAGTGAGATGCCAGCTCCTTTCATTCAGTCAGTAGCTTCAAACATTTCTGGTATATGAAAAACGTTTTTCAATGGCAAAAATCAATGAATATTGTAAATGCACAAACAGTAATATCTCCACATTGCAAGGTGCAATTCTGAAATTTTTTGCTTTTTCCTGCTAATCCTAGCATGATAAAGAAGATTCAAAGAGTGTGAGATGCCAGCTCCTTTCATTCAGTCAGTAGCTTCAAACATTTCTGGTATATGAAAAACATGTTTTTCAATGGCAAAAATCAATGAATATTGTAAATGCACAAACAGTAATATCTCCACATTGCACGGTGCAATTCTGAAATTTTTAGCTTTTTCCTGTTAATCCTAGCATGATAAAGAAGATTCAAAGAGAGTGAGATGCCAGCTCCTTTCATTCAGTCAGTAGCTTCAAACATTTCTGGTATATGAAAAACATGTTTTTCAATGGCAAAAATCAATGAATATTGTAAATGCACAAACAGTAATATCTCCACATTGCAAGGTGCAATTCTGAAATTTTTTGCTTTTTCCTGCTAATCCAAGCATGATAAAGAAGATTCAAAGAGAGTGAGATGCCAGCTCCTTTCATTCAGTCAGTAGCTTCAAACATTTCTGGTATATGAAAAACATGTTTTTCAATGGCAAAAATCAATGAATATTGTAAATGCACAAACAGTAATATCTCCACATTGCACGGTGCAATTCTGAAATTTTTAGCTTTTTCCTGTTAATCCTAGCATGATAAAGAAGATTCAAAGAGAGTGAGATGCCAGCTCCTTTCATTCAGTCAGTAGCTTCAAACATTTCTGGTATATGAAAAACATGTTTTTCAATGGCAAAAATCAATGAATATTGTAAATGCACAAACAGTAATATCTCCACATTGCAAGGTGCAATTCTGAAATTTTTTGCTTTTTCCTGCTAATCCAAGCATGATAAAGAAGATTCAAAGAGAGTGAGATGCCAGCTCCTTTCATTCAGTCAGTAGCTTCAAACATTTCTGGTATATGAAAAACATGTTTTTCAATGGCAAAAATCAATGAATATTCTAAATGCACAAACAGTAATATCTCCACATTGCAAGGTGCAATTCTGAAATTTTTTGCTTTTTCCTGTTAATCCTAGCATGATAAAGAAGATTCAAAGAGAGTCAGATGCCAGCTCCTTTCATTCAGTCAGTAGCTTCAAACATTTCTGGTATATGAAAAACATGTTTTTCAATGGCAAAAATCAATGAATATTGTAAATGCACAAACAGTAATATCTCCACATTGCAAGGTGCAATTCTGAAATTTTTTGCTTTTTCCTGCTAATCCTAGCATGCTAAAGAAGATTCAAAGAGAGTGAGATGCCAGCTCCTTTCATTCAGTCAGTAGCTTCAAACATTTCTGGTATATGAAAAACATGTTTTTCAATGGCAAAAATCAATGAATATTGTAAATGCACAAACAGTAATATCTCCACATTGCACAGTGCAATTCTGAAATTTTTAGCTTTTTCCTGTTAATCCTAGCATGATAAAGAAGATTCAAAGAGAGTGAGATGCCAGCTCCTTTCATTCAGTCAGTAGCTTCAAACATTTCTGGTATATGAAAATCATGTTTTTCAATGGCAAAAATCAATGAATATTGTAAATGCACAAACAGTAATATCTCCACATTGCAAGGTGCAATTCTGAAATTTTTTGCTTTTTCCTGCTAATCCTAGCATGATAAAGAAGATTCAAAGAGAGTGAGATGCCAGCTCCTTTCATTCAGTCAGAAGCTTCAAACATTTCTGGTATATGAAAAACGTTTTTCAATGGCAAAAATCAATGAATATTGTAAATGCACAAACAGTAATATCTCCACATTGCACGGTGCAATTCTGAAATTTTTAGCTTTTTCCTGTTAATCCTAGCATGATAAAGAAGATTCAAAGAGAGTGAGATGCCAGCTCCTTTCATTCAGTCAGTAGCTTCAAACATTTCTGGTATATGAAAAACATGTTTTTCAATGGCAAAAATCAATGAATATTGTAAATGCACAAACAGTAATATCTCCACATTGCAAGGTGCAATTCTGAAATTTTTTGCTTTTTCCTGCTAATCCTAGCATGATAAAGAAGATTCAAAGAGAGTGAGATGCCAGCTCCTTTCATTCAGTCAGTAGCTTCAAACATTTCTGGTATATGAAAAACATGTTTTTCAATGGCAAAAATCAATGAATATTGTAAATGCACAAACAGTAATATCTCCACATTGCACGGTGCAATTCTGAAATTTTTAGCTTTTTCCTGTTAATCCTAGCATGATAAAGAAGATTCAAAGAGAGTGAGATGCCAGCTCCTTTCATTCAGTCAGTAGCTTCAAACATTTCTGGTATATGAAAAACGTTTTTCAATGGCAAAAATCAATGAATATTGTAAATGCAGAAACAGTAATATCTCCACATTGCAAGGTGCAATTCTGAAATTTTTTGCTTTTTCCTGCTAATCCTAGCATGATAAAGAAGATTCAAAGAGAGTGAGATGCCAGCTCCTTTCATTCAGTCAGTAGCTTCAAACATTTCTGGTATATGAAAAACATGTTTTTCAATGGCAAAAATCAATGAATATTGTAAATGCACAAACAGTAATATCTCCACATTGCACGGTGCAATTCTGAAATTTTTAGCTTTTTCCTGTTAATCCTAGCATGATAAAGAAGATTCAAAGAGAGTGAGATGCCAGCTCCTTTCATTCAGTCAGTAGCTTCAAACATTTCTGGTATATTAAAAACATGTTTTTCAATGGCAAAAATCAATGAATATTGTAAATGCACAAACAGTAATATCTCCACATTGCAAGGTGCAATTCTGAAATTTTTTGCTTTTTCCTGTTAATCCTAGCATGATAAAGAAGATTCAAAGAGAGTGAGATGCCAGCTCCTTTCATTCAGTCAGTAGCTTCAAACATTTCTGGTATATGAAAAACATGTTTTTCAATGGCAAAAATAAATGAATATTGTAAATGCACAAACAGTAATATCTCCACATTGCAAGGTGCAATTCTGAAATTTTTTGCTTTTTCCTGCTAATCCTAGCATGATAAAGAAGATTCAAAGAGAGTGAGATGCCAGCTCCTTTCATTCAGTCAGTAGCTTCAAACATTTCTGGTATATGAAAAACATGTTTTTCAATGGCAAAAATCAATGAATATTGTAAATGCACAAACAGTAATATCTCCACATTGCACGGTGCAATTCTGAAATTTTTAGCTTTTTCCTGTTAATCCTAGCATGATAAAGAAGATTCAAAGAGAGTGAGATGCCAGCTCCTTTCATTCAGTCAGTAGCTTCAAACATTTCTGGTATATGAAAAACATGTTTTTCAATGGCAAAAATCAATGAATATTGTAAATGCACAAACAGTAATATCTCCACATTGCAAGGTGCAATTCTGAAATTGTTTGCTTTTTCCTGCTAATCCTAGCATGATAAAGAAGATTCAAAGAGAGTGAGATGCCAGCTCCTTTCATTCAGTCAGCTTCAAACATTTCTGGTATATGAAAAACATGTTTTTCAATGGCAAAAATCAATGAATATTGTAAATGCACAAACAGTAATATCTCCACATTGCACGGTGCAATTCTGAAATTTTTAGCTTTTTCCTGTTAATCCTAGCATGATAAAGAAGATTCAAAGAGAGTGAGATGCCAGCTGCTTTCATTCAGTCAGTAGCTTCAAACATTTCTGGTATATGAAAAACATGTTTTTCAATGGCAAAAATCAATGAATATTGTAAATGCACAAACAGTAATATCTCCACATTGCACGGTGCAATTCTGAAATTTTTTGCTTTTTCCTGTTAATCCTAGCATGATAAAGAAGATTCAAAGAGAGTGAGATGCCAGCTCCTTTCATTCAGTCAGTAGCTTCAAACATTTCTGGTATATGAAAAACATGTTTTTCAATGGCAAAAATCAATGAATATTGTAAATGCACAAACAGTAATATCTCCACATTGCAAGGTGCAATTCTGAAATTTTTTGCTTTTTCCTGTTAATCCTAGCATGATAAAGAAGATTCAAAGAGAGTGAGATGCCAGCTCCTTTCATTCAGTCAGTAGCTTCAAACATTTCTGGTATATGAAAAACGTTTTACAATGGCAAAAATCAATGAATATTGTAAATGCACAAACAGTAATATCTCCACATTGCACGGTGCAATTCTGAAATTTTTAGCTTTTTCCTGTTAATCCTAGCATGATAAAGAAGATTCAAAGAGAGTGAGATGCCAGCTCCTTTCATTCAGTCAGTAGCTTCAAACATTTCTGGTATATTAAAAACGTTTTTCAATGGCAAAAATCAATGAATATTGTAAATGCACAAACAGTAATATCTCCACATTGCAAGGTGCAATTCTGAAATTTTTTGCTTTTTCCTGTTAATCCTAGCATGATAAAGAAGATTCAAAGAGAGTGAGATGCCAGCTCCTTTCATTCAGTCAGTAGCTTCAAACATTTCTGGTATATGAAAAACATGTTTTTCAATGGCAAAAATCAATGAATATTGTAAATGCACAAACAGTAATATCTCCACATTGCAAGGTGCAATTCTGAAATTTTTTGCTTTTTCCTGCTAATCCTAGCATGATAAAGAAGATTCAAAGAGAGTGAGATGCCAGCTCCTTTCATTCAGTCAGTAGCTTCAAACATTTCTGGTATATGAAAAACATGTTTTTCAATGGCAAAAATCAATGAATATTGTAAATGCACAAACAGTAATATCTCCACATTGCACGGTGCAATTCTGAAATTTTTAGCTTTTTCCTGTTAATCCTAGCATGATAAAGAAGATTCAAAGAGAGTGAGATGCCAGCTCCTTTCATTCAGTCAGTAGCTTCAAACATTTCTGGTATATGAAAAACATGTTTTTCAATGGCAAAAATCAATGAATATTGTAAATGCACAAACAGTAATATCTCCACATTGCAAGGTGCAATTCTGAAATTTTTTGCTTTTTCCTGCTAATCCTAGCATGATAAAGAAGATTCAAAGAGAGTGAGATGCCAGCTCCTTTCATTCAGTCAGTAGCTTCAAACATTTCTGGTATATGAAAAACATGTTTTTCAATGGCAAAAATCAATGAATATTGTAAATGCACAAACAGTAATATCTCCACATTGCACGGTGCAATTCTGAAATTTTTAGCTTTTTCCTGTTAATCCTAGCATGATAAAGAAGATTCAAAGAGAGTGAGATGCCAGCTCCTTTCATTCAGTCAGTAGCTTCAAACATTTCTGGTATATGAAAAACATGTTTTTCAATGGCAAAAATCAATGAATATTGTAAATGCACAAACAGTAATATCTCCACATTGCACGGTGAAATTCTGAAATTTTTTGCTTTTTCCTGTTAATCCTAGCATGATAAAGAAGATTCAAAGAGAGTGAGATGCCAGCTCCTTTCATTCAGTCAGTAGCTTCAAACATTTCTGGTATATGAAAAACATGTTTTTCAATGGCAAAAATCAATGAATATTGTAAATGCACAAACAGTAATATCTCCACATTGCAAGGTGCAATTCTGAAATTTTTTGCTTTTTCCTGTTAATCCTAGCATGATAAAGAAGATTCAAAGAGAGTGAGATGCCAGCTCCTTTCATTCAGTCAGTAGCTTCAAACATTTCTGGTATATGAAAAACGTTTTACAATGGCAAAAATCAATGAATATTGTAAATGCACAAACAGTAATATCTCCACATTGCACGGTGCAATTCTGAAATTTTTAGCTTTTTCCTGTTAATCCTAGCATGATAAAGAAGATTCAAAGAGAGTGAGATGCCAGCTCCTTTCATTCAGTCAGTAGCTTCAAACATTTCTGGTATATGAAAAACATGTTTTTCAATGGCAAAAATCAATGAATATTGTAAATGCACAAACAGTAATATCTCCACATTGCAAGGTGCAATTCTGAAATTTTTTGCTTTTTCCTGCTAATCCTAGCATGATAAAGAAGATTCAAAGGGAGTGAGATGCCAGCTCCTTTCATTCAGTCAGTAGCTTCAAACATTTCTGGTATATGAAAAACGTTTTTCAATGGCAAAAATCAATGAATATTGTAAATGCACAAACAGTAATATCTCCACATTGCAAGGTGCAATTCTGAAATTTTTTGCTTTTTCCTGCTAATCCTAGCATGATAAAGAAGATTCAAAGAGTGTGAGATGCCAGCTCCTTTCATTCAGTCAGTAGCTTCAAACATTTCTGGTATATGAAAAACATGTTTTTCAATGGCAAAAATCAATGAATATTGTAAATGCACAAACAGTAATATCTCCACATTGCACGGTGCAATTCTGAAATTTTTAGCTTTTTCCTGTTAATCCTAGCATGATAAAGAAGATTCAAAGAGAGTGAGATGCCAGCTCCTTTCATTCAGTCAGTAGCTTCAAACATTTCTGGTATATGAAAAACATGTTTTTCAATGGCAAAAATCAATGAATATTGTAAATGCACAAACAGTAATATCTCCACATTGCAAGGTGCAATTCTGAAATTTTTTGCTTTTTCCTGCTAATCCAAGCATGATAAAGAAGATTCAAAGAGAGTGAGATGCCAGCTCCTTTCATTCAGTCAGTAGCTTCAAACATTTCTGGTATATGAAAAACATGTTTTTCAATGGCAAAAATCAATGAATATTCTAAATGCACAAACAGTAATATCTCCACATTGCAAGGTGCAATTCTGAAATTTTTTGCTTTTTCCTGTTAATCCTAGCATGATAAAGAAGATTCAAAGAGAGTCAGATGCCAGCTCCTTTCATTCAGTCAGTAGCTTCAAACATTTCTGGTATATGAAAAACATGTTTTTCAATGGCAAAAATCAATGAATATTGTAAATGCACAAACAGTAATATCTCCACATTGCAAGGTGCAATTCTGAAATTTTTTGCTTTTTCCTGCTAATCCTAGCATGCTAAAGAAGATTCAAAGAGAGTGAGATGCCAGCTCCTTTCATTCAGTCAGTAGCTTCAAACATTTCTGGTATATGAAAAACATGTTTTTCAATGGCAAAAATCAATGAATATTGTAAATGCACAAACAGTAATATCTCCACATTGCACGGTGCAATTCTGAAATTTTTTGCTTTTTCCTGTTAATCCTAGCATGATAAAGAAGATTCAAAGAGAGTGAGATGCCAGCTCCTTTCATTCAGTCAGTAGCTTCAAACATTTCTGGTATATGAAAAACATGTTTTTCAATGGCAAAAATCAATGAATATTGTAAATGCACAAACAGTAATATCTCCACATTGCAAGGTGCAATTCTGAAATTTTTTGCTTTTTCCTGTTAATCCTAGCATGATAAAGAAGATTCAAAGAGAGTGAGATGCCAGCTCCTTTCATTCAGTCAGTAGCTTCAAACATTTCTGGTATATGAAAAACGTTTTACAATGGCAAAAATCAATGAATATTGTAAATGCACAAACAGTAATATCTCCACATTGCACGGTGCAATTCTGAAATTTTTAGCTTTTTCCTGTTAATCCTAGCATGATAAAGAAGATTCAAAGAGAGTGAGATGCCAGCTCCTTTCATTCAGTCAGTAGCTTCAAACATTTCTGGTATATTAAAAACGTTTTTCAATGGCAAAAATCAATGAATATTGTAAATGCACAAACAGTAATATCTCCACATTGCAAGGTGCAATTCTGAAATTTTTTGCTTTTTCCTGTTAATCCTAGCATGATAAAGAAGATTCAAAGAGAGTGAGATGCCAGCTCCTTTCATTCAGTCAGTAGCTTCAAACATTTCTGGTATATGAAAAACATGTTTTTCAATGGCAAAAATCAATGAATATTGTAAATGCACAAACAGTAATATCTCCACATTGCAAGGTGCAATTCTGAAATTTTTTGCTTTTTCCTGCTAATCCTAGCATGATAAAGAAGATTCAAAGAGAGTGAGATGCCAGCTCCTTTCATTCAGTCAGTAGCTTCAAACATTTCTGGTATATGAAAAACATGTTTTTCAATGGCAAAAATCAATGAATATTGTAAATGCACAAACAGTAATATCTCCACATTGCACGGTGCAATTCTGAAATTTTTAGCTTTTTCCTGTTAATCCTAGCATGATAAAGAAGATTCAAAGAGAGTGAGATGCCAGCTCCTTTCATTCAGTCAGTAGCTTCAAACATTTCTGGTATATGAAAAACATGTTTTTCAATGGCAAAAATCAATGAATATTGTAAATGCACAAACAGTAATATCTCCACATTGCAAGGTGCAATTCTGAAATTTTTTGCTTTTTCCTGCTAATCCTAGCATGATAAAGAAGATTCAAAGAGAGTGAGATGCCAGCTCCTTCCATTCAGTCAGTAGCTTCAAACATTTCTGGTATATGAAAAACATGTTTTTCAATGGCAAAAATCAATGAATATTGTAAATGCACAAACAGTAATATCTCCACATTGCACGGTGCAATTCTGAAATTTTTAGCTTTTTCCTGTTAATCCTAGCATGATAAAGAAGATTCAAAGAGAGTGAGATGCCAGCTCCTTTCATTCAGTCAGTAGCTTCAAACATTTCTGGTATATGAAAAACATGTTTTTCAATGGCAAAAATCAATGAATATTGTAAATGCACAAACAGTAATATCTCCACATTGCACGGTGAAATTCTGAAATTTTTTGCTTTTTCCTGTTAATCCTAGCATGATAAAGAAGATTCAAAGAGAGTGAGATGCCAGCTCCTTTCATTCAGTCAGTAGCTTCAAACATTTCTGGTATATGAAAAACATGTTTTTCAATGGCAAAAATCAATGAATATTGTAAATGCACAAACAGTAATATCTCCACATTGCAAGGTGCAATTCTGAAATTTTTTGCTTTTTCCTGTTAATCCTAGCATGATAAAGAAGATTCAAAGAGAGTGAGATGCCAGCTCCTTTCATTCAGTCAGTAGCTTCAAACATTTCTGGTATATGAAAAACGTTTTACAATGGCAAAAATCAATGAATATTGTAAATGCACAAACAGTAATATCTCCACATTGCACGGTGCAATTCTGAAATTTTTAGCTTTTTCCTGTTAATCCTAGCATGATAAAGAAGATTCAAAGAGAGTGAGATGCCAGCTCCTTTCATTCAGTCAGTAGCTTCAAACATTTCTGGTATATGAAAAACATGTTTTTCAATGGCAAAAATCAATGAATATTGTAAATGCACAAACAGTAATATCTCCACATTGCAAGGTGCAATTCTGAAATTTTTTGCTTTTTCCTGCTAATCCTAGCATGATAAAGAAGATTCAAAGAGAGTGAGATGCCAGCTCCTTTCATTCAGTCAGTAGCTTCAAACATTTCTGGTATATGAAAAACGTTTTTCAATGGCAAAAATCAATGAATATTGTAAATGCACAAACAGTAATATCTCCACATTGCAAGGTGCAATTCTGAAATTTTTTGCTTTTTCCTGCTAATCCTAGCATGATAAAGAAGATTCAAAGAGTGTGAGATGCCAGCTCCTTTCATTCAGTCAGTAGCTTCAAACATTTCTGGTATATGAAAAACATGTTTTTCAATGGCAAAAATCAATGAATATTGTAAATGCACAAACAGTAATATCTCCACATTGCACGGTGCAATTCTGAAATTTTTAGCTTTTTCCTGTTAATCCTAGCATGATAAAGAAGATTCAAAGAGAGTGAGATGCCAGCTCCTTTCATTCAGTCAGTAGCTTCAAACATTTCTGGTATATGAAAAACATGTTTTTCAATGGCAAAAATCAATGAATATTGTAAATGCACAAACAGTAATATCTCCACATTGCAAGGTGCAATTCTGAAATTTTTTGCTTTTTCCTGCTAATCCAAGCATGATAAAGAAGATTCAAAGAGAGTGAGATGCCAGCTCCTTTCATTCAGTCAGTAGCTTCAAACATTTCTGGTATATGAAAAACATGTTTTTCAATGGCAAAAATCAATGAATATTCTAAATGCACAAACAGTAATATCTCCACATTGCAAGGTGCAATTCTGAAATTTTTTGCTTTTTCCTGTTAATCCTAGCATGATAAAGAAGATTCAAAGAGAGTCAGATGCCAGCTCCTTTCATTCAGTCAGTAGCTTCAAACATTTCTGGTATATGAAAAACATGTTTTTCAATGGCAAAAATCAATGAATATTGTAAATGCACAAACAGTAATATCTCCACATTGCAAGGTGCAATTCTGAAATTTTTTGCTTTTTCCTGCTAATCCTAGCATGCTAAAGAAGATTCAAAGAGAGTGAGATGCCAGCTCCTTTCATTCAGTCAGTAGCTTCAAACATTTCTGGTATATGAAAAACATGTTTTTCAATGGCAAAAATCAATGAATATTGTAAATGCACAAACAGTAATATCTCCACATTGCACAGTGCAATTCTGAAATTTTTAGCTTTTTCCTGTTAATCCTAGCATGATAAAGAAGATTCAAAGAGAGTGAGATGCCAGCTCCTTTCATTCAGTCAGTAGCTTCAAACATTTCTGGTATATGAAAATCATGTTTTTCAATGGCAAAAATCAATGAATATTGTAAATGCACAAACAGTAATATCTCCACATTGCAAGGTGCAATTCTGAAATTTTTTGCTTTTTCCTGCTAATCCTAGCATGATAAAGAAGATTCAAAGAGAGTGAGATGCCAGCTCCTTTCATTCAGTCAGAAGCTTCAAACATTTCTGGTATATGAAAAACGTTTTTCAATGGCAAAAATCAATGAATATTGTAAATGCACAAACAGTAATATCTCCACATTGCACGGTGCAATTCTGAAATTTTTAGCTTTTTCCTGTTAATCCTAGCATGATAAAGAAGATTCAAAGAGAGTGAGATGCCAGCTCCTTTCATTCAGTCAGTAGCTTCAAACATTTCTGGTATATGAAAAACGTTTTTCAATGGCAAAAATCAATGAATATTGTAAATGCAGAAACAGTAATATCTCCACATTGCAAGGTGCAATTCTGAAATTTTTTGCTTTTTCCTGCTAATCCTAGCATGATAAAGAAGATTCAAAGAGAGTGAGATGCCAGCTCCTTTCATTCAGTCAGTAGCTTCAAACATTTCTGGTATATGAAAAACATGTTTTTCAATGGCAAAAATCAATGAATATTGTAAATGCACAAACAGTAATATCTCCACATTGCACGGTGCAATTCTGAAATTTTTAGCTTTTTCCTGTTAATCCTAGCATGATAAAGAAGATTCAAAGAGAGTGAGATGCCAGCTCCTTTCATTCAGTCAGTAGCTTCAAACATTTCTGGTATATTAAAAACATGTTTTTCAATGGCAAAAATCAATGAATATTGTAAATGCACAAACAGTAATATCTCCACATTGCAAGGTGCAATTCTGAAATTTTTTGCTTTTTCCTGTTAATCCTAGCATGATAAAGAAGATTCAAAGAGAGTGAGATGCCAGCTCCTTTCATTCAGTCAGTAGCTTCAAACATTTCTGGTATATGAAAAACATGTTTTTCAATGGCAAAAATAAATGAATATTGTAAATGCACAAACAGTAATATCTCCACATTGCAAGGTGCAATTCTGAAATTTTTTGCTTTTTCCTGCTAATCCTAGCATGATAAAGAAGATTCAAAGAGAGTGAGATGCCAGCTCCTTTCATTCAGTCAGTAGCTTCAAACATTTCTGGTATATGAAAAACATGTTTTTCAATGGCAAAAATCAATGAATATTGTAAATGCACAAACAGTAATATCTCCACATTGCACGGTGCAATTCTGAAATTTTTAGCTTTTTCCTGTTAATCCTAGCATGATAAAGAAGATTCAAAGAGAGTGAGATGCCAGCTCCTTTCATTCAGTCAGTAGCTTCAAACATTTCTGGTATATGAAAAACATGTTTTTCAATGGCAAAAATCAATGAATATTGTAAATGCACAAACAGTAATATCTCCACATTGCAAGGTGCAATTCTGAAATTTTTTGCTTTTTCCTGCTAATCCTAGCATGATAAAGAAGATTCAAAGAGAGTGAGATGCCAGCTCCTTTCATTCAGTCAGCTTCAAACATTTCTGGTATATGAAAAACATGTTTTTCAATGGCAAAAATCAATGAATATTGTAAATGCACAAACAGTAATATCTCCACATTGCACGGTGCAATTCTGAAATTTTTAGCTTTTTCCTGTTAATCCTAGCATGATAAAGAAGATTCAAAGAGAGTGAGATGCCAGCTGCTTTCATTCAGTCAGTAGCTTCAAACATTTCTGGTATATGAAAAACATGTTTTTCAATGGCAAAAATCAATGAATATTGTAAATGCACAAACAGTAATATCTCCACATTGCACGGTGCAATTCTGAAATTTTTTGCTTTTTCCTGTAAATCCTAGCATGATAAAGAAGATTCAAAGAGAGTGAGATGCCAGCTCCTTTCATTCAGTCAGTAGCTTCAAACATTTCTGGTATATGAAAAACATGTTTTTCAATGGCAAAAATCAATGAATATTGTAAATGCACAAACAGTAATATCTCCACATTGCAAGGTGCAATTCTGAAATTTTTTGCTTTTTCCTGTTAATCCTAGCATGATAAAGAAGATTCAAAGAGAGTGAGATGCCAGCTCCTTTCATTCAGTCAGTAGCTTCAAACATTTCTGGTATATGAAAAACGTTTTACAATGGCAAAAATCAATGAATATTGTAAATGCACAAACAGTAATATCTCCACATTGCACGGTGCAATTCTGAAATTTTTAGCTTTTTCCTGTTAATCCTAGCATGATAAAGAAGATTCAAAGAGAGTGAGATGCCAGCTCCTTTCATTCAGTCAGTAGCTTCAAACATTTCTGGTATATTAAAAACGTTTTTCAATGGCAAAAATCAATGAATATTGTAAATGCACAAACAGTAATATCTCCACATTGCAAGGTGCAATTCTGAAATTTTTTGCTTTTTCCTGTTAATCCTAGCATGATAAAGAAGATTCAAAGAGAGTGAGATGCCAGCTCCTTTCATTCAGTCAGTAGCTTCAAACATTTCTGGTATATGAAAAACATGTTTTTCAATGGCAAAAATCAATGAATATTGTAAATGCACAAACAGTAATATCTCCACATTGCAAGGTGCAATTCTGAAATTTTTTGCTTTTTCCTGCTAATCCTAGCATGATAAAGAAGATTCAAAGAGAGTGAGATGCCAGCTCCTTTCATTCAGTCAGTAGCTTCAAACATTTCTGGTATATGAAAAACATGTTTTTCAATGGCAAAAATCAATGAATATTGTAAATGCACAAACAGTAATATCTCCACATTGCACGGTGCAATTCTGAAATTTTTAGCTTTTTCCTGTTAATCCTAGCATGATAAAGAAGATTCAAAGAGAGTGAGATGCCAGCTCCTTTCATTCAGTCAGTAGCTTCAAACATTTCTGGTATATGAAAAACATGTTTTTCAATGGCAAAAATCAATGAATATTGTAAATGCACAAACAGTAATATCTCCACATTGCAAGGTGCAATTCTGAAATTTTTTGCTTTTTCCTGCTAATCCTAGCATGATAAAGAAGATTCAAAGAGAGTGAGATGCCAGCTCCTTTCATTCAGTCAGTAGCTTCAAACATTTCTGGTATATGAAAAACATGTTTTTCAATGGCAAAAATCAATGAATATTGTAAATGCACAAACAGTAATATCTCCACATTGCACGGTGCAATTCTGAAATTTTTAGCTTTTTCCTGTTAATCCTAGCATGAAAAAGAAGATTCAAAGAGAGTGAGATGCCAGCTCCTTTCATTCAGTCAGTAGCTTCAAACATTTCTGGTATATGAAAAACATGTTTTTCAATGGCAAAAATCAATGAATATTGTAAATGCACAAACAGTAATATCTCCACATTGCACGGTGAAATTCTGAAATTTTTTGCTTTTTCCTGTTAATCCTAGCATGATAAAGAAGATTCAAAGAGAGTGAGATGCCAGCTCCTTTCATTCAGTCAGTAGCTTCAAACATTTCTGGTATATGAAAAACATGTTTTTCAATGGCAAAAATCAATGAATATTGTAAATGCACAAACAGTAATATCTCCACATTGCAAGGTGCAATTCTGAAATTTTTTGCTTTTTCCTGTTAATCCTAGCATGATAAAGAAGATTCAAAGAGAGTGAGATGCCAGCTCCTTTCATTCAGTCAGTAGCTTCAAACATTTCTGGTATATGAAAAACGTTTTACAATGGCAAAAATCAATGAATATTGTAAATGCACAAACAGTAATATCTCCACATTGCACGGTGCAATTCTGAAATTTTTAGCTTTTTCCTGTTAATCCTAGCATGATAAAGAAGATTCAAAGAGAGTGAGATGCCAGCTCCTTTCATTCAGTCAGTAGCTTCAAACATTTCTGGTATATGAAAAACATGTTTTTCAATGGCAAAAATCAATGAATATTGTAAATGCACAAACAGTAATATCTCCACATTGCAAGGTGCAATTCTGAAATTTTTTGCTTTTTCCTGCTAATCCTAGCATGATAAAGAAGATTCAAAGGGAGTGAGATGCCAGCTCCTTTCATTCAGTCAGTAGCTTCAAACATTTCTGGTATATGAAAAACGTTTTTCAATGGCAAAAATCAATGAATATTGTAAATGCACAAACAGTAATATCTCCACATTGCAAGGTGCAATTCTGAAATTTTTTGCTTTTTCCTGCTAATCCTAGCATGATAAAGAAGATTCAAAGAGTGTGAGATGCCAGCTCCTTTCATTCAGTCAGTAGCTTCAAACATTTCTGGTATATGAAAAACATGTTTTTCAATGGCAAAAATCAATGAATATTGTAAATGCACAAACAGTAATATCTCCACATTGCACGGTGCAATTCTGAAATTTTTAGCTTTTTCCTGTTAATCCTAGCATGATAAAGAAGATTCAAAGAGAGTGAGATGCCAGCTCCTTTCATTCAGTCAGTAGCTTCAAACATTTCTGGTATATGAAAAACATGTTTTTCAATGGCAAAAATCAATGAATATTGTAAATGCACAAACAGTAATATCTCCACATTGCAAGGTGCAATTCTGAAATTTTTTGCTTTTTCCTGCTAATCCAAGCATGATAAAGAAGATTCAAAGAGAGTGAGATGCCAGCTCCTTTCATTCAGTCAGTAGCTTCAAACATTTCTGGTATATGAAAAACATGTTTTTCAATGGCAAAAATCAATGAATATTCTAAATGCACAAACAGTAATATCTCCACATTGCAAGGTGCAATTCTGAAATTTTTTGCTTTTTCCTGTTAATCCTAGCATGATAAAGAAGATTCAAAGAGAGTCAGATGCCAGCTCCTTTCATTCAGTCAGTAGCTTCAAACATTTCTGGTATATGAAAAACATGTTTTTCAATGGCAAAAATCAATGAATATTGTAAATGCACAAACAGTAATATCTCCACATTGCAAGGTGCAATTCTGAAATTTTTTGCTTTTTCCTGCTAATCCTAGCATGCTAAAGAAGATTCAAAGAGAGTGAGATGCCAGCTCCTTTCATTCAGTCAGTAGCTTCAAACATTTCTGGTATATGAAAAACATGTTTTTCAATGGCAAAAATCAATGAATATTGTAAATGCACAAACAGTAATATCTCCACATTGCACAGTGCAATTCTGAAATTTTTAGCTTTTTCCTGTTAATCCTAGCATGATAAAGAAGATTCAAAGAGAGTGAGATGCCAGCTCCTTTCATTCAGTCAGTAGCTTCAAACATTTCTGGTATATGAAAATCATGTTTTTCAATGGCAAAAATCAATGAATATTGTAAATGCACAAACAGTAATATCTCCACATTGCAAGGTGCAATTCTGAAATTTTTTGCTTTTTCCTGCTAATCCTAGCATGATAAAGAAGATTCAAAGAGAGTGAGATGCCAGCTCCTTTCATTCAGTCAGAAGCTTCAAACATTTCTGGTATATGAAAAACGTTTTTCAATGGCAAAAATCAATGAATATTGTAAATGCACAAACAGTAATATCTCCACATTGCACGGTGCAATTCTGAAATTTTTAGCTTTTTCCTGTTAATCCTAGCATGATAAAGAAGATTCAAAGAGAGTGAGATGCCAGCTCCTTTCATTCAGTCAGTAGCTTCAAACATTTCTGGTATATGAAAAACATGTTTTTCAATGGCAAAAATCAATGAATATTGTAAATGCACAAACAGTAATATCTCCACATTGCAAGGTGCAATTCTGAAATTTTTTGCTTTTTCCTGCTAATCCTAGCATGATAAAGAAGATTCAAAGAGAGTGAGATGCCAGCTCCTTTCATTCAGTCAGTAGCTTCAAACATTTCTGGTATATGAAAAACATGTTTTTCAATGGCAAAAATCAATGAATATTGTAAATGCACAAACAGTAATATCTCCACATTGCACGGTGCAATTCTGAAATTTTTAGCTTTTTCCTGTTAATCCTAGCATGATAAAGAAGATTCAAAGAGAGTGAGATGCCAGCTCCTTTCATTCAGTCAGTAGCTTCAAACATTTCTGGTATATGAAAAACATGTTTTTCAATGGCAAAAATCAATGAATATTGTAAATGCACAAACAGTAATATCTCCACATTGCAAGGTGCAATTCTGAAATTTTTTGCTTTTTCCTGTTAATCCTAGCATGATAAAGAAGATTCAAAGAGAGTGAGATGCCAGCTCCTTTCATTCAGTCAGTAGCTTCAAACATTTCTGGTATATGAAAAACATGTTTTTCAATGGCAAAAATCAATGAATATTGTAAATGCACAAACAGTAATATCTCCACATTGCAAGGTGCAATTCTGAAATTTTTTGCTTTTTCCTGCTAATCCTAGCATGCTAAAGAAGATTCAAAGAGAGTGAGATGCCAGCTCCTTTCATTCAGTCAGTAGCTTCAAACATTTCTGGTATATGAAAAACATGTTTTTCAATGGCAAAAATCAATGAATATTGTAAATGCACAAACAGTAATATCTCCACATTGCACAGTGCAATTCTGAAATTTTTAGCTTTTTCCTGTTAATCCTAGCATGATAAAGAAGATTCAAAGAGAGTGAGATGCCAGCTCCTTTCATTCAGTCAGTAGCTTCAAACATTTCTGGTATATGAAAAACATGTTTTTCAATGGCAAAAATCAATGAATATTGTAAATGCACAAACAGTAATATCTCCACATTGCAAGGTGCAATTC
This sequence comes from Phyllobates terribilis, assembly GCF_046119375.1. Classification (NCBI taxonomy): domain Eukaryota; kingdom Metazoa; phylum Chordata; class Amphibia; order Anura; family Dendrobatidae; genus Phyllobates; species Phyllobates terribilis. The sequence continues at coordinate 35,044 of NW_027370173.1, forward strand.
TGAAATTTTTTGCTTTTTCCTGCTAATCCAAGCATGATAAAGAAGATTCAAAGAGAGTGAGATGCCAGCTCCTTTCATTCAGTCAGTAGCTTCAAACATTTCTGGTATATGAAAAACATGTTTTTCAATGGCAAAAATCAATGAATATTCTAAATGCACAAACAGTAATATCTCCACATTGCAAGGTGCAATTCTGAAATTTTTTGCTTTTTCCTGTTAATCCTAGCATGATAAAGAAGATTCAAAGAGAGTCAGATGCCAGCTCCTTTCATTCAGTCAGTAGCTTCAAACATTTCTGGTATATGAAAAACATGTTTTTCAATGGCAAAAATCAATGAATATTGTAAATGCACAAACAGTAATATCTCCACATTGCAAGGTGCAATTCTGAAATTTTTTGCTTTTTCCTGCTAATCCTAGCATGCTAAAGAAGATTCAAAGAGAGTGAGATGCCAGCTCCTTTCATTCAGTCAGTAGCTTCAAACATTTCTGGTATATGAAAAACATGTTTTTCAATGGCAAAAATCAATGAATATTGTAAATGCACAAACAGTAATATCTCCACATTGCACAGTGCAATTCTGAAATTTTTAGCTTTTTCCTGTTAATCCTAGCATGATAAAGAAGATTCAAAGAGAGTGAGATGCCAGCTCCTTTCATTCAGTCAGTAGCTTCAAACATTTCTGGTATATGAAAATCATGTTTTTCAATGGCAAAAATCAATGAATATTGTAAATGCACAAACAGTAATATCTCCACATTGCAAGGTGCAATTCTGAAATTTTTTGCTTTTTCCTGCTAATCCTAGCATGATAAAGAAGATTCAAAGAGAGTGAGATGCCAGCTCCTTTCATTCAGTCAGAAGCTTCAAACATTTCTGGTATATGAAAAACGTTTTTCAATGGCAAAAATCAATGAATATTGTAAATGCACAAACAGTAATATCTCCACATTGCACGGTGCAATTCTGAAATTTTTAGCTTTTTCCTGTTAATCCTAGCATGATAAAGAAGATTCAAAGAGAGTGAGATGCCAGCTCCTTTCATTCAGTCAGTAGCTTCAAACATTTCTGGTATATGAAAAACATGTTTTTCAATGGCAAAAATCAATGAATATTGTAAATGCACAAACAGTAATATCTCCACATTGCAAGGTGCAATTCTGAAATTTTTTGCTTTTTCCTGCTAATCCTAGCATGATAAAGAAGATTCAAAGAGAGTGAGATGCCAGCTCCTTTCATTCAGTCAGTAGCTTCAAACATTTCTGGTATATGAAAAACATGTTTTTCAATGGCAAAAATCAATGAATATTGTAAATGCACAAACAGTAATATCTCCACATTGCACGGTGCAATTCTGAAATTTTTAGCTTTTTCCTGTTAATCCTAGCATGATAAAGAAGATTCAAAGAGAGTGAGATGCCAGCTCCTTTCATTCAGTCAGTAGCTTCAAACATTTCTGGTATATGAAAAACATGTTTTTCAATGGCAAAAATCAATGAATATTGTAAATGCACAAACAGTAATATCTCCACATTGCAAGGTGCAATTCTGAAATTTTTTGCTTTTTCCTGTTAATCCTAGCATGATAAAGAAGATTCAAAGAGAGTGAGATGCCAGCTCCTTTCATTCAGTCAGTAGCTTCAAACATTTCTGGTATATGAAAAACATGTTTTTCAATGGCAAAAATCAATGAATATTGTAAATGCACAAACAGTAATATCTCCACATTGCAAGGTGCAATTCTGAAATTTTTTGCTTTTTCCTGCTAATCCTAGCATGCTAAAGAAGATTCAAAGAGAGTGAGATGCCAGCTCCTTTCATTCAGTCAGTAGCTTCAAACATTTCTGGTATATGAAAAACATGTTTTTCAATGGCAAAAATCAATGAATATTGTAAATGCACAAACAGTAATATCTCCACATTGCACAGTGCAATTCTGAAATTTTTAGCTTTTTCCTGTTAATCCTAGCATGATAAAGAAGATTCAAAGAGAGTGAGATGCCAGCTCCTTTCATTCAGTCAGTAGCTTCAAACATTTCTGGTATATGAAAATCATGTTTTTCAATGGCAAAAATCAATGAATATTGTAAATGCACAAACAGTAATATCTCCACATTGCAAGGTGCAATTCTGAAATTTTTTGCTTTTTCCTGCTAATCCTAGCATGATAAAGAAGATTCAAAGAGAGTGAGATGCCAGCTCCTTTCATTCAGTCAGAAGCTTCAAACATTTCTGGTATATGAAAAACGTTTTTCAATGGCAAAAATCAATGAATATTGTAAATGCACAAACAGTAATATCTCCACATTGCACGGTGCAATTCTGAAATTTTTAGCTTTTTCCTGTTAATCCTAGCATGATAAAGAAGATTCAAAGAGAGTGAGATGCCAGCTCCTTTCATTCAGTCAGTAGCTTCAAACATTTCTGGTATATGAAAAACATGTTTTTCAATGGCAAAAATCAATGAATATTGTAAATGCACAAACAGTAATATCTCCACATTGCAAGGTGCAATTCTGAAATTTTTTGCTTTTTCCTGCTAATCCTAGCATGATAAAGAAGATTCAAAGAGAGTGAGATGCCAGCTCCTTTCATTCAGTCAGTAGCTTCAAACATTTCTGGTATATGAAAAACATGTTTTTCAATGGCAAAAATCAATGAATATTG
>NW_027370174.1:0-37710 GCF_046119375.1 Phyllobates terribilis
GGGGGGTGTACTCACTCTGTGCACTGTATATATAACGTACTGAGAATACAGGGAGGTGTACTCACTCTGTGCACTGTATATATAACGTACTGAGAATACAGGGGGTGTACTCACTCTGTGCACTGTATATATAACGTACTGAGAATACAGGGGTGTACTCACTCTGTGCACTGTATATATAACGTACTGAGAATACAGGGGGTGTACTCACTCTGTGCACTGTATATATAACGTACTGAGAATACAGGGGGTGTACTCACTCTGTGCACTGTATATATAACGTACTGAGAATACAGGGGGTGTACTCACTCTGTGCACTGTATATATAACGTACTGAGAATACAGGGGGTGTACTCACTCTGTGCACTGTATATATAACGTACTGAGAATACAGGGGGTGTACTCACTCTGTGCACTGTATATATAACGTACTGAGAATACAGGGGGTGTACTCACTCTGTGCACTGTATATATAACGTACTGAGAATACAGGGGGTGTACTCACTCTGTGCACTGTATATATAACGTACTGAGAATACAGGGGGTGTACTCACTCTGTGCACTGTATATATAACGTACTGAGAATACAGGGGGTGTACTCACTCTGTGCACTGTATATATAACGTACTGAGAATACAGGGGTGTACTCACTCTGTGCACTGTATATATAACGTACTGAGAATACAGGGGGTGTACTCACTCTGTGCACTGTATATATAACGTACTGAGAATACAGGGGGTGTACTCACTCTGTGCACTGTATATATAACGTACTGAGAATACAGGGGGTGTACTCACTCTGTGCACTGTATATATACGTACTGAGAATACAGGGGTGTACTCACTCTGTGCACTGTATATATAACGTACTGAGAATACAGGGGGTGTACTCACTCTGTGCACTGTATATATACGTACTGAGAATACAGGAGGTGTACTCACTCTGTGCACTGTATATATAACGTACTGAGAATACAGGGGTGTACTCACTCTGTGCACTGTATATAAACGTACTGAGAATACAGGGGGTGTACTCACTCTGTGCACTGTATATATAACGTACTGAGAATACAGGGGGTGTACTCACTCTGTGCACTGTATATATAACGTACTGAGAATACAGGAGGGTGTACTCACTCTGTGCACTGTATATATAACGTACTGAGAATACAGGGGGTGTACTCACTCTGTGCACTGTATATATAACGTACTGAGAATACAGGAGGGTGTACTCACTCTGTGCACTGTATATATAACGTACTGAGAATACAGGGGGTGTACTCACTCTGTGCACTGTATATATAACGTACTGAGAATACAGGGGGTGTACTCACTCTGTGCACTGTATATATAACGTACTGAGAATACAGGAGGTGTACTCACTCTGTGCACTGTATATATAACGTACTGAGAATACAGGGGGTGTACTCACTCTGTGCACTGTATATATAACGTACTGAGAATACAGGGGGTGTACTCACTCTGTGCACTGTATATATAACGTACTGAGAATACAGGGGTGTACTCACTCTGTGCACTGTATATATAACGTACTGAGAATACAGGGGGTGTACTCACTCTGTGCACTGTATATATAACGTACTGAGAATACAGGGGGTGTACTCACTCTGTGCACTGTATATATAACGTACTGAGAATACAGGGGGTGTACTCACTCTGTGCACTGTATATATAACGTACTGAGAATACAGGGGGTGTACTCACTCTGTGCACTGTATATATAACGTACTGAGAATACAGGGGGTGTACTCACTCTGTGCACTGTATATATAACGTACTGAGAATACAGGGGGTGTACTCACTCTGTGCACTGTATATATAACGTACTGAGAATACAGGGGGTGTACTCACTCTGTGCACTGTATATATAACGTACTGAGAATACAGGGGGTGTACTCACTCTGTGCACTGTATATATAACGTACTGAGAATACAGGGGGTGTACTCACTCTGTGCACTGTATATATAACGTACTGAGAATACAGGGGGTGTACTCACTCTGTGCACTGTATATATAACGTACTGAGAATACAGGGGGTGTACTCACTCTGTGCACTGTATATATAACGTACTGAGAATACAGGGGTGTACTCACTCTGTGCACTGTATATATAACGTACTGAGAATACAGGGGGTGTACTCACTCTGTGCACTGTATATATAACGTACTGAGAATACAGGGGGTGTACTCACTCTGTGCACTGTATATATAACGTACTGAGAATACAGGGGGTGTACTCACTCTGTGCACTGTATATATAACGTACTGAGAATACAGGGGGTGTACTCACTCTGTGCACTGTATATATAACGTACTGAGAATACAGGGAGGTGTACTCACTCTGTGCACTGTATATATAACGTACTGAGAATACAGGGGGTGTACTCACTCTGTGCACTGTATATATAACGTACTGAGAATACAGGGGGTGTACTCACTCTGTGCACTGTATATATAACGTACTGAGAATACAGGGAGGTGTACTCACTCTGTGCACTGTATATATAACGTACTGAGAATACAGGGGGTGTACTCACTCTGTGCACTGTATATATAACGTACTGAGAATACAGGGGTGTACTCACTCTGTGCACTGTATATATAACGTACTGAGAATACAGGGGTGTACTCACTCTGTGCACTGTATATATAACGTACTGAGAATACAGGGGGTGTACTCACTCTGTGCACTGTATATATAACGTACTGAGAATACAGGAGGTGTACTCACTCTGTGCACTGTATATATAACGTACTGAGAATACAGGGGGTGTACTCACTCTGTGCACTGTATATATAACGTACTGAGAATACAGGGGTGTACTCACTCTGTGCACTGTATATATAACGTACTGAGAATACAGGGAGGTGTACTCACTCTGTGCACTGTATATATAACGTACTGAGAATACAGGGGTGTACTCACTCTGTGCACTGTATATATAACGTACTGAGAATACAGGAGGTGTACTCACTCTGTGCACTGTATATATAACGTACTGAGAATACAGGGGGTGTACTCACTCTGTGCACTGTATATATAACGTACTGAGAATACAGGGGGTGTACTCACTCTGTGCACTGTATATATAACGTACTGAGAATACAGGGGGTGTACTCACTCTGTGCACTGTATATATAACGTACTGAGAATACAGGGGGTGTACTCACTCTGTGCACTGTATATATAACGTACTGAGAATACAGGGAGTGTACTCACTCTGTGCACTGTATATATAACGTACTGAGAATACAGGGGGTGTACTCACTCTGTGCACTGTATATATAACGTACTGAGAATACAGGGGGTGTACTCACTCTGTGCACTGTATATATAACGTACTGAGAATACAGGGGTGTACTCACTCTGTGCACTGTATATATAACGTACTGAGAATACAGGGGGTGTACTCACTCTGTGCACTGTATATATAACGTACTGAGAATACAGGGGGTGTACTCACTCTGTGCACTGTATATATAACGTACTGAGAATACAGGGGGTGTACTCACTCTGTGCACTGTATATATAACGTACTGAGAATACAGGGGGTGTACTCACTCTGTGCACTGTATATATAACGTACTGAGAATACAGGGGGTGTACTCACTCTGTGCACTGTATATATAACGTACTGAGAATACAGGGGGTGTACTCACTCTGTGCACTGTATATATAACGTACTGAGAATACAGGGGGTGTACTCACTCTGTGCACTGTATATATAACGTACTGAGAATACAGGGGGTGTACTCACTCTGTGCACTGTATATATAACGTACTGAGAATACAGGGGGTGTACTCACTCTGTGCACTGTATATATAACGTACTGAGAATACAGGGGGTGTACTCACTCTGTGCACTGTATATATAACGTACTGAGAATACAGGGGGTGTACTCACTCTGTGCACTGTATATATAACGTACTGAGAATACAGGGGGTGTACTCACTCTGTGCACTGTATATATAACGTACTGAGAATACAGGGGGTGTACTCACTCTGTGCACTGTATATATAACGTACTGAGAATACAGGGGGTGTACTCACTCTGTGCACTGTATATATAACGTACTGAGAATACAGGGGGTGTACTCACTCTCTGTGCACTGTATATATAACGTACTGAGAATACAGGGGGTGTACTCACTCTGTGCACTGTATATATAACGTACTGAGAATACAGGAGGTGTACTCACTCTGTGCACTGTATATATAACGTACTGAGAATACAGGGGGTGTACTCACTCTGTGCACTGTATATATAACGTACTGAGAATACAGGGGGTGTACTCACTCTGTGCACTGTATATATAACGTACTGAGAATACAGGAGGTGTACTCACTCTGTGCACTGTATATATAACGTACTGAGAATACAGGGGGGTGTACTCACTCTGTGCACTGTATATATAACGTACTGAGAATACAGGGGGTGTACTCACTCTGTGCACTGTATATATAACGTACTGAGAATACAGGGAGGTGTACTCACTCTGTGCACTGTATATATAACGTACTGAGAATACAGGAGGTGTACTCACTCTGTGCACTGTATATATAACGTACTGAGAATACAGGAGGTGTACTCACTCTGTGCACTGTATATATAACGTACTGAGAATACAGGAGGTGTACTCACTCTGTGCACTGTATATATAACGTACTGAGAATACAGGGGGTGTACTCACTCTGTGCACTGTATATATAACGTACTGAGAATACAGGGGGTGTACTCACTCTGTGCACTGTATATATAACGTACTGAGAATACAGGGGGTGTACTCACTCTGTGCACTGTATATATAACGTACTGAGAATACAGGGGGTGTACTCACTCTGTGCACTGTATATATAACGTACTGAGAATACAGGGGGTGTACTCACTCTGTGCACTGTATATATAACGTACTGAGAATACAGGAGGTGTACTCACTCTGTGCACTGTATATATAACGTACTGAGAATACAGGGGGTGTACTCACTCTGTGCACTGTATATATAACGTACTGAGAATACAGGGGGTGTACTCACTCTGTGCACTGTATATATAACGTACTGAGAATACAGGGGGTGTACTCACTCTGTGCACTGTATATATAACGTACTGAGAATACAGGGGGTGTACTCACTCTGTGCACTGTATATATAACGTACTGAGAATACAGGGGGTGTACTCACTCTGTGCACTGTATATATAACGTACTGAGAATACAGGGGGTGTACTCACTCTGTGCACTGTATATATAACGTACTGAGAATACAGGGGGTGTACTCACTCTGTGCACTGTATATATAACGTACTGAGAATACAGGGGGTGTACTCACTCTGTGCACTGTATATATAACGTACTGAGAATACAGGGGGTGTACTCACTCTGTGCACTGTATATATAACGTACTGAGAATACAGGGGGTGTACTCACTCTGTGCACTGTATATATAACGTACTGAGAATACAGGGGTGTACTCACTCTGTGCACTGTATATATAACGTACTGAGAATACAGGGGGTGTACTCACTCTGTGCACTGTATATATAACGTACTGAGAATACAGGGGGTGTACTCACTCTGTGCACTGTATATATAACGTACTGAGAATACAGGAGGGTGTACTCACTCTGTGCACTGTATATATAACGTACTGAGAATACAGGGGGTGTACTCACTCTGTGCACTGTATATATAACGTACTGAGAATACAGGAGGTGTACTCACTCTGTGCACTGTATATATAACGTACTGAGAATACAGGAGGTGTACTCACTCTGTGCACTGTATATATAACGTACTGAGAATACAGGGGGTGTACTCACTCTGTGCACTGTATATATAACGTACTGAGAATACAGGGGGTGTACTCACTCTGTGCACTGTATATATAACGTACTGAGAATACAGGGAGGTGTACTCACTCTGTGCACTGTATATATAACGTACTGAGAATACAGGGAGGTGTACTCACTCTGTGCACTGTATATATAACGTACTGAGAATACAGGGAGGTGTACTCACTCTGTGCACTGTATATATAACGTACTGAGAATACAGGGGGTGTACTCACTCTGTGCACTGTATATATAACGTACTGAGAATACAGGGGGTGTACTCACTCTGTGCACTGTATATATAACGTACTGAGAATACAGGGGGTGTACTCACTCTGTGCACTGTATATATAACGTACTGAGAATACAGGGAGGTGTACTCACTCTGTGCACTGTATATATAACGTACTGAGAATACAGGGGGTGTACTCACTCTGTGCACTGTATATATAACGTACTGAGAATACAGGGGTGTACTCACTCTGTGCACTGTATATATAACGTACTGAGAATACAGGGAGGTGTACTCACTCTGTGCACTGTATATATAACGTACTGAGAATACAGGAGGTGTACTCACTCTGTGCACTGTATATATAACGTACTGAGAATACAGGGGGTGTACTCACTCTGTGCACTGTATATATAACGTACTGAGAATACAGGAGGTGTACTCACTCTGTGCACTGTATATATAACGTACTGAGAATACAGGGAGGTGTACTCACTCTGTGCACTGTATATATAACGTACTGAGAATACAGGGGGTGTACTCACTCTGTGCACTGTATATATAACGTACTGAGAATACAGGGGGTGTACTCACTCTGTGCACTGTATATATAACGTACTGAGAATACAGGGGGTGTACTCACTCTGTGCACTGTATATATAACGTACTGAGAATACAGGGGTGTACTCACTCTGTGCACTGTATATATAACGTACTGAGAATACAGGGGGTGTACTCACTCTGTGCACTGTATATATAACGTACTGAGAATACAGGGGGTGTACTCACTCTGTGCACTGTATATATAACGTACTGAGAATACAGGGGGTGTACTCACTCTGTGCACTGTATATATAACGTACTGAGAATACAGGGGGTGTACTCACTCTGTGCACTGTATATATAAACGTACTGAGAATACAGGGGGTGTACTCACTCTGTGCACTGTATATATAACGTACTGAGAATACAGGGGTGTACTCACTCTGTGCACTGTATATATAACGTACTGAGAATACAGGGGGTGTACTCACTCTGTGCACTGTATATATAACGTACTGAGAATACAGGGGGTGTACTCACTCTGTGCACTGTATATATAACGTACTGAGAATACAGGGGGTGTACTCACTCTGTGCACTGTATATATAACGTACTGAGAATACAGGGGTGTACTCACTCTGTGCACTGTATATATAACGTACTGAGAATACAGGAGGTGTACTCACTCTGTGCACTGTATATATAACGTACTGAGAATACAGGGGGTGTACTCACTCTGTGCACTGTATATATAACGTACTGAGAATACAGGAGGTGTACTCACTCTGTGCACTGTATATATAACGTACTGAGAATACAGGAGGTGTACTCACTCTGTGCACTGTATATATAACGTACTGAGAATACAGGGGGTGTACTCACTCTGTGCACTGTATATATAACGTACTGAGAATACAGGGGGTGTACTCACTCTGTGCACTGTATATATAACGTACTGAGAATACAGGGAGGTGTACTCACTCTGTGCACTGTATATATAACGTACTGAGAATACAGGAGGTGTACTCACTCTGTGCACTGTATATATAACGTACTGAGAATACAGGAGGTGTACTCACTCTGTGCACTGTATATATAACGTACTGAGAATACAGGGGGTGTACTCACTCTGTGCACTGTATATATAACGTACTGAGAATACAGGAGGTGTACTCACTCTGTGCACTGTATATATAACGTACTGAGAATACAGGGGTGTACTCACTCTGTGCACTGTATATATAACGTACTGAGAATACAGGAGGGTGTACTCACTCTGTGCACTGTATATATAACGTACTGAGAATACAGGGGGGTGTACTCACTCTGTGCACTGTATATATAACGTACTGAGAATACAGGAGGTGTACTCACTCTGTGCACTGTATATATAACGTACTGAGAATACAGGGGGTGTACTCACTCTGTGCACTGTATATATAACGTACTGAGAATACAGGAGGTGTACTCACTCTGTGCACTGTATATATAACGTACTGAGAATACAGGGAGGTGTACTCACTCTGTGCACTGTATATATAACGTACTGAGAATACAGGAGGTGTACTCACTCTGTGCACTGTATATATAACGTACTGAGAATACAGGGAGGTGTACTCACTCTGCACTGTATATATAACGTACTGAGAATACAGGGGTGTACTCACTCTGTGCACTGTATATATAACGTACTGAGAATACAGGGGGTGTACTCACTCTGTGCACTGTATATATAACGTACTGAGAATACAGGGGTGTACTCACTCTGTGCACTGTATATATAACGTACTGAGAATACAGGGGGTGTACTCACTCTGTGCACTGTATATATAACGTACTGAGAATACAGTGGGTGTACTCACTCTGTGCACTGTATATATAACGTACTGAGAATACAGGGGGTGTACTCACTCTGTGCACTGTATATATAACGTACTGAGAATACAGGGGGTGTACTCACTCTGCACTGTATATATAACGTACTGAGAATACAGGGGGTGTACTCACTCTGTGCACTGTATATATAATGTACTGAGAATACAGGGGGTGTACTCAATCTGTGCACTGTATATGACGCGCCCCTGGTCCTGTGTCGCGCTGCGTTGCGCATGCGGGAGCTTACCCGGAGCCGGATCTCTTGAGGGTTGTAGTCTCGTGGCGGTGATCCGGTCCGTGCCCAGGGAGTCAGACTAAGTGGCGCTGTATTAGCGGTAGATGTTGGACGACTACGCCACCCGTTGAGTACAGCTAAGGAGCTGCTGCTGCAGGGCAGACCGCTGAGGCCGGTGGTAGGATTGTGCAGCGTGATAGTATAACCCCCAACGGGAGGGGTATGGCCTCAGGGCAGCCGACGTGGATGATGGGGGTAGCAGGAACCACTCAGAGACGGTACGGTGTAGTTCAGGGTCTTTACTGGTGACAACGATAGACCCTCCCGGAGTACTGGCTAGCGATTGGGGCCTGGTCAGTCCTTGAGCAGATGGGATCTCCCCTGGCCAGGCGGAGTTGTAGGCCTCCCAAAACTAACGATACTCTTCTGGCTACCTTGCTAGAAGCGGGTATAAGTAGCCCACGTCCCTGAGTGTACCGTGTGGTGCTCACCCGTATGGCCGGTGACTCGGGGCCTTCTAGAAGCTTCCGCTCCACGACGGCGGTGCTGGTCCCACCCGTGTGACCGTGCCTTCGGGTTTCTGGGCCAGAGGACCTGCAATCCCCTGCCGGTCGGTTTCTGCTGCTGGATAGGAGTTAGTCCCCACAGCCTCGGACTCCGGGTCCGGTGATAACTTCTCAGTCAGGGCGAGCTCTGCAGCTGCCAGCCCCTGACTCCTTATAGCACTGCTCCCACAGAGCTCCTGATGTTCTTTCCTATATCTGCTTCTCTTCTCTGTCTCTACTTCTTCTCTACTCACTAACCCTGCCTCAGCCCTAGGTTTATATAGGGGAAGTTCTTCCCCTCCCAGGACTGGGCAGGAGGTGTGGCATGCACAGAATCCCTGACCAAGAGACCTCCCACCTGCTCTCAGACATAACATTGCCGTTACTGTGGAAACCAGACCCCTGGGGTGCCACATTCCCCCCTAGTGAAATTTAGTACTCCGGGACTAAACATATTTTTAGAAAAACATAACAAGGTATAAACAATAATAATACAATAAGAAAAACACATAAAGATGGTTACGGCGTGTCCGCAACCGGGTGCAGTTTTGAAGAAAAGCAAGGTGTCCATTTCACCAAAACAGGGAGACGTAACCAGGTAGGGGTCTGTCCTGCCCCGAGTCCTTAACAGTCTTTAGTCCATTCCTAGGTTACGCTCCAACCAATTGTACAAGGATTCCCGGTAAATCCACCAAGGACTCCTAAAAATAACTAGAAACACATAATTATTTACAAGTAACAGACAGGTGACCACAAATAAAACAATTTAAACACTTCAAATCCTCCAACGTGCGGGTAACTGGCCTCTAGTGGCCCTAGTGGACCTACGGAGCTGACTGTCTAGCCCTGAACTACAGGGTGTAGGAGCTGTCAAGGGTAAACTGGGCAGCTGTCTACCGGCTCTTTGACTCACTAGGGGTACGGCAGGCTCACTATAAGCAGAGGGTTGATCCTCCTGTTCTGCTTGTGTGGAGTCTTCTGCCTCCTGGACCGGCTGCTCTTCCAGCTCTTCCTGTTGCTCCGTAGGCACTTGGGATGCTGGTTGGAGGAACGTGAGGACGGGTACCACAACTGCACCATTGACTTGAGTCCAGGACCGAGGGAAGTCTCCGAGCACAGTACTAACCATATCTTCCCTTTCCTCTACGGGTCGAGGGTCTTCTTGCTCTCCTTCTGGGTTCCGTAGCTGTTCGGGACACTTCTTCAGGTGATCCCGGGATACAATGGCTGTGGTTTCCCCTCCGTCTTTACTGATGGTACAGACCTTTGGGTTGTCATGGCTTGAGGGCAGTACGGTGTACGGGTCCTTCTCCCACTGGTCGTCCAACTTGTGGAGCCGTCTCTTCCTCTTCAAGACCTGCTCTCCGGGTACCAGGGGAACAGCGGGAGCATACTGGTTGTAAGTTTTCTCTTGTCTTTCCCTAGCGAGACAGAGACTTCGCTCCACGCTCTCCTGTACTTTCCGGTACTGCTGCTGCCTCTCTGTGTCCCAGTCTGCTTCTGGTGAAGTGTCCTCGGGTGTCAGGACTCCCATTTCCAGGTCAACAGGTAACTTACCAGGTCTCGCCCTCATTAGGTAAGCCGGGGTACAGTTGGTGGAACCTACCGGGATGTGGTTGTATAGGTCCACTAGATCGGGCAGCTTCTCAGGCCACAGACTGCGTTCTTCCAGGGGCAACGTTTTCAGGAGATCCATTACCACCTGGTTCATTTTCTCACAAAGTCCATTAGTTTGCGGATGATAGGGTGTCGTCCTTATCTTCCGGCAGCCATACAGATTGCAGAATTCCCGGAAGACCTCCGCTTCAAAGGCAGGTCCCTGGTCCGTCAGCACTTGGTCCGGGTACCCGTGTGGACGGCAGAAGTGCTGCTGGAAGGCTCTAGCTGCTGTTTGAGCTGTTAAGTCCTTAACGGGGACGACAACCAAGAACCGGGAGTAATGATCCACAATGGTTAACGCGTAGACGTAGCCACTTCTGCTTGGGGTCAGTTTTACATGATCCAAGGCTACCAGTTCCAACGGCTGCTTGGTGACGATGGACTGAAGGGGGGTCTTCTGGCTGGCACGGTCCTTCCTTCTTAGGTTGCACGGGCCACAGTCTCTGCACCACCTCTCGATGGTTCCCCTCATGCCTACCCAGTGGAACCGCCCGCGCAGCAGGAACTCCAGCTTCTTCCATCCGAAGTGTCCAGCCCCGTCGTGGTATGCCTCTATCACCATGGCTGCGTCTCTTCGTGGCACCACTACTTGCCAGATTAGTTCATGCGTCCGAGAGTTAACCATTCTGCGGCACAACTTCCCCTTGTAAAGGAACAGTCGACTCTTCTCAGCCCACAGTTGTTTGGCTTCCTCCGGAGCGTCTGGGTCAAGGCGAGCCTCTGGCCGAGTCAGCATCTCCTTCACCAGTCGGACGGCAGGGTCACTGTCTTGCGTTTCCTCCCAGTTGTAGTGAGGCAAGGGGTTAACCGTAGCGGCTTGCTTACTCCTTACCCGATGGGAATACTGGATAGTCCCATGACGGTGGAACGCGGGGAGTTCGACTTCTTCCAGTCCCTCTGGATCTTCTCCTACGTCCGGTAGGTTTGGCATCCTGGACAGGGCGTCCGCGTTGGTATTGGAGCGTCCTGCCCGGTATTTGATTGTGAACTCGTAGTTGGACAGACGGGCCATCCATCTCTGCTCTAGGGCACCGAGTCTTGCAGTGTCCAGGTGTGTCAACGGGTTGTTATCCGTGTACACGGTGAACCGGGAAGAAGCGAGGTAGTGCTTAAAGCGTTCGGTGACTGCCCACACCACTGCCAGGAACTCTAGCTTAAATGAGCTATAATTCTCAGGGTTTCTTTCAGTGGGTCGCAGTTTTCGGCTGGCGTAAGCGATTACTCGTTCTTTCCCCTGCTGGATCTGGGACAGCACGGCTCCTAGCCCGATGTTACTTGCGTCGGTGTAGAGGATAAAGGGCTGGCTGTAATCAGGGTATGCCAGGATTTCATCCCCCGTGAGGGCCATCTTCAGCTGGCGGAAGTCTTCTTCTAACTTCTCCCATCTGAAGGGTGGCTTCTGGTTCTTGGCCTTCCGGGACTGGCCTATCAGGAGGTCCTGCAAAGGAGCTGCCTTTTTGGTGAAACCGGGGATGAATCTGCGGTAATAGCCTACCAACCCGAGGAACTGCCGCACTTCCTTTACACTGGAGGGACTTGGCCATTCCTTAATTGCGGTGATCTTATCAGGGTCGGGAGCCACTCCGTCAGCGCTCACCACGTGTCCCAGGTACTGCACCTTTGGTTTCAGGAGGTGACACTTGGAGGGTTTCACCTTTAGGCCGTAGCTTGCCAGAGCTTCGAACACTTCCGCCAGGTGTTTCAGGTGGTCCTCATACGTCTTGGAATATACGATGACATCGTCCAGGTACAACAGGACCGTCTCAAAGTTTCTGTGGCCCAGACAACACTCCATTAATCGTTGGAAGGTTCCTGGTGCATTGCAGAGTCCGAACGGCATGCAGGTAAGCTCGCTAAGTCCCATCGGGGTGGTGAATGCGGTCTTCTCCCGGTCCGCCTCTGCTACAGGAACCTGCCAGTACCCACTAGTGAGATCCAAGGTAGAGAAGAAGTTAGCAGATCTTAAAGCAGCCAAAGACTCCTCTATCCTTGGTAAGGGGTACGCATCCTTGTGTGTGATACGGTTGATTTTCCGGTAATCTACACACATCCTCATGGTGTTGTCTTTCTTTTTGACTAAGACTAGTGGAGCTGCCCAGGGGCTACAGCTATCCCTGATCACCCCAGCCTCCTTCATGTCTCTAAGCATCCCCTTGGCGTGTTGGTAGTGTGCAGGGGGTACGGGTCGATACCTCTCTTTTATGGGAGGATGGTCTCCCGTGGGGATGTGGTGTTCTACCCCCTTGACTCGCCCGAAGTCTAACGGGTGTTTACTAAACACTCTCTCGTACTCTTGCACCACCCGATAGACTCCCTGTTTCTGGTGTGAGGGAGTGGAGTCAGTACCCAAATGTAGTTGCTGACACCAGTCCTCCATTATTTTCTGAGAGCCGTTACCTTCCTCCGGGGAAGATGGAGGCAAGGGTTCTACGGACTGTATGGAATCTTGATTGATGGTATACAATTTGGCTAGCGTGGCATACCGGGGCAGGTACACTTCCCTCTTCCCGATATTTATTATGCGAACGGGCACCCTCCCATGGCGTACATTGACCACCCCCCGTGCTGTCAAAATGGTGGGCCTACTGTCTGAGTAAACTGGTTCTACCATTGCCTGGTAATCTCTACCTCTCAGACCAATAGCTGCCCGGCACCAAATCATCATTTCACTTTTTGGGGGCATGGCAATAGGAAAAGGGTCACACATTCTTACGCTACCAATCTCACCACCGGAGTGTTCTAGCTGTTGCCGTCGCATCAGTGCCCGGATCTCTTTCTGGAGCACTCGCTGCTGGCCGGAGCTGGCGTTCTTGGCAACCTGCTGTAAAAGGAAAATCACCTCTGCAAGACAATTTTCAATTACATTAATTCCTAGAGTTATCTTTGGGTGACTCTCGTGTTTGTCAATGTCTACAATGATCAGTCCCTGTGCTGCCAGTTCGACTTTACCGATTTTAATGGTCACCTCTTTAAATCCAATCTGTGGCACGGGCTGACCATTGCTGGCGATGATACTCAAGTCGTCGTCAGGGTAGCGGGTGATATCTGAGTCATTCCAGTACTGCTTGAAGAGCACGTACGGGATGGTGGTGACCTGTGACCCGGTGTCCAGTAGGGCACTCATGGGGATGCCATCCAGTACCACAGGCAAGACTGGACGTCCTCCCACATATTTGTCGCGCCAGTTCGATGGGCCTGATGATCTTTTTCCTGGGGTTTGGCCCTCTACCCCAGGTTGTGCCAGTTTAAAGGACAGTACCTTGCCATATGTCCGGGTCGATTGCAGCGGCGGCAGATGGGTTGTCCGTCCTCGTTGTATCGGTCGCTGGGTCTTCCTCTGGCCGGTGGGGTCCTCCTTGGTCGACGCCACGGGATGTCCTCCGGTCCGGATGCCAGCTGGATCTTCCCTGGAGTGGAAACCTGTAAAGACTGCACAGTTCGGGTTAGCGCGGCAACGCTTTTAGCTAGCTCTTGGACCTGATGGTGCAGGTCTGGAGCCGGGTCATTGTTCAAAGCCTGCGCATCAGCTCCCACAGGCCCTGCCGACAAGGGCTCCGCCTCCTGGTGGTAAGTGGTAGTGGGGTGTCTGTGGGTCACAACGCCACCTGGTGCCGGTTCTCGGAGCACCCGGATGGCTCTGTCCTTGAACTGTGCAAATCCCAGATGAGGGTCCTGTAAGGCCATTGCCCGCAACTGGGTTCAGTGGGCATTGCAATATAAACCCTCTATAAATTGTTCAGTCAACAGCCTGTCCTCGTCTCCCACGCCGTCAGGGTCGGTCTGCTTAATGGCTCTCAGGGCCTCTTGTAGGTTCAGGGCATAGTCCCTTATACTCTCGTGTGCTCGCTGCTTGCACCCGTAGAATCTAAGCTTGATCTCGGCTGAGGTGCGGGTATCAAAGGTGTCCCTCAGCCGGGTTAGTATCCCTGCAACAGTCCTCCCCCCAGGTGGCCAGGACTTTACCTCCCTTTGGGCTGCCCCGGTTAATTGGGCCACCAGGATGCTCACTTTTTGCTCTTCTGTGAGGGGATACACCTGGAAGAGGCTATCCAGCTTTTCTCTAAAGTCATGCAGGGTATGGGACTCCCCTGAGTACTGGGGTAGCCAGGCCGCTCCCGGGATATAGGGCATGGTGAAAGGCATGACTGCAGCAGCGGTGGCGCTGGCGGGGGTTGAGGCAGTGAAGCTCTCCTCCGTATCCGACATCTTCCTCCCCCCTAGTGGACCGTGGCCTACCTTGCGATGATCCTCTTCCGTAGGCCGCGGCTCCGCAGTGGATCGTCAGGGTTGAGGACCTTCCGTCGCGCTCCTGTGACGTCGGCGTCTGCTGGGCTCCTTCCAGGACCTTACGCAACGTCCGGACGTGAGGCGGGGCTTCAGTTCTCGCGCGCTTTCGGAGTCCACGCCCCTCTTCTTCCCGCGCGGCGTCTTCAAGATGGCGTCCAACGGCGGGAAAACTCCACGGATGGCGGGAAGAAGGCAGAAGATGGCGCCGGATGGCGGGAAAACTTCGCGGATGGCGGGAAGAAGGTAGAAGATGGCGCCGGATGGCGGGAAACCTCCACGGATGGCGGGAATCTTCACCACTGGTAAGTTTGAACAGTCTTTTTCAGGCACGCAGGACCCGGTGGTTGCGGGCACGAGATCCTGCCGACTACGCCAAAAGTTGACGCGCCCCTGGGCCTGTGTCGCGCTGCGTTGCGCATGCGGGAGCTTACCCGGAGCCGGATCTCTTGAGGGTTGTAGTCTCGTGGCGGTGATCCGGTCCGTGCCCAGGGAGTCAGACTAAGTGGCGCTGTATTAGCGGTAGATGTTGGACGACTACGCCACCCGTTGAGTACAGCTAAGGAGCTGCTGCTGCAGGGCAGACCGCTGAGGCCGGTGGTAGGATTGTGCAGCGTGATAGTATAACCCCCAACGGGAGGGGTATGGCCTCAGGGCAGCCGACGTGGATGATGGGGGTAGCAGGAACCACTCAGAGACGGTACGGTGTAGTTCAGGGTCTTTACTGGTGACAACGATAGACCCTCCCGGAGTACTGGCTAGCGATTGGGGCCTGGTCAGTCCTTGAGCAGATGGGATATCCCCTGGCCAGGCGGAGTTGTAGACCTCCCAAAACTAACGATACTCTTCTGGCTACCTTGCTAGAAGCGGGTATAAGTAGCCCACGTCCCTGAGTGTACCGTGTGGTGCTCACCCGTATGGCCGGTGACTCGGGGCCTTCTAGTAGCTTCCGCTCCACGACGGCGGTGCTGGTCCCACGCGTGTGACCGTGCCTTCGGGTTTCTGGGCCAGAGGACCTGCAATCCCCTGCCGGTCGGTTTCTGCTGCTGGATAGGAGTTAGTCCCCACAGCCTCGGACTCCGGGTCCGGTGATAACTTCTCAGTCAGGGCGAGCTCTGCAGCTGCCAGCCCCTGACTCCTTGTAGCACTGCTCCCACAGAGCTCCTGATGTTCTTTCCTATATCTGCTTCTCTTCTCTGTCTCTACTTCTTCTCTACTCACTAACCCTGCCTCAGCCCTAGGTTTATATAGGGGAAGTTCTTCCCCTCCCAGGACTGGGCAGGAGGTGTGGCATGCACAGGATCCCTGACCAAGAGACCTCCCACCTGCTCTCAGACATAACATTGCCGTTACTGTGGAAACCAGACCCCTGGGGTGCCACATATATATAACGTACTGAGAATACAGGAGGTGTACTCACTCTGTGCACTGTATATATAACGTACTGAGAATACAGGAGGTGTACTCACTCTGTGCACTGTATATATAACGTACTGAGAATACAGGAGGTGTACTCACTCTGTGCACTGTATATATAACGTACTGAAAATACAGGGGGTGTACTCACTCTGTGCACTGTATATATAACGTACTGAGAATACAGGGGGTGTACTCACTCTGTGCACTGTATATATAACGTACTGAGAATACAGGGGGTGTACTCACTCTGTGCACTGTATATATAACGTACTGAGAATACAGGGGGTGTACTCACTCTGTGCACTGTATATATAACGTACTGAGAATACAGGGGGTGTACTCACTCTGTGCACTGTATATATAACGTACTGAGAATACAGGGGGGTGTACTCACTCTGTGCACTGTATATGACGCGCCCCCTGGGCCATGTTGTGTAGCGTTGCGCACGCGGGGAATACCCGGAGCCGGATCCGATAGGGGTAGTAGTCCACGTGGCGGTGACCCGGTCCGTGCCCAGGGTGTCAAACTAAGTGGCGTTATTGGTATGATGGTATTAGTGTCCGACTACGCTACCCGTTGAATGCGGCTATGAAGCCGCCGCTGCAGGGCAGTCCGCTGAGGCCGGTGGTACGGGTGTGCAGCGTGGATGGTATAACCCCCAACGGGAGAGGTATGGCCTCAGGGCAGAGGATGATTATGATGTTGGGAGAGATGGTGTGTATGTCCCAGCACTGATGGTGCCAGTCCGACGAGGAATCACTGAGACGTGCAATTGCAGTTTTCACAGCTTTACTCACAGTTCTTTATCAGGTCCCTTGTGCACAGTTGGACCACCCGAGCCGTGCTGCGTCCACCAGGTGCGGGACTCGGCCAACTCCCAGGCAGTTCCAGAGCGTGGTCCTGAGCTCCCCTCTCTTCCTTCCTACTGGCCGTCCCCACCTTTGTCCAGCTCCCTCGGGCCTTCTGGTGGTGAAACCTTTCCCGGTTTCCCTGACCCTATATGGTATGCCTTCCTGGTGGATGTGGCAAGGGGTCGCGCCAAAACTTGACCACGACCTCCGGTTCCTGGCTAAGGATAATTGGCCTCCACCAGTTTGGGATCCGGCACCCTGTTCTGCCAACCCTTCACCCGTTATTCCGTGGGATCTTAGGGTTCCTTCTCTTCTTGTGTCTCTGGGCCTTTCCTGGTGTTCCTGTTACTTCTTCTTCCTTCTCTCTCTCTCTGCCTTAGGTCTCCACTCCAGGCCTGGCTCTGGAGCTGGGCCCAGACTGAGCCACAGCTCCCTGTCAGCCCTCTCTGGCTGAGCTCCTCTCTGCACCGACAGACCTTGTCCTAAGATGGTGCACACCTTATATACCTCCTTCTGACACCCGAGCCCAGGTGACCAGCAACCAATGGGCTCCTACCTATGCCCAGAGTCCCTCCCCTGTCTGCTCCTACACCACTGGGATATTCCTCCCCCCTCCCCACTCCAGCCGGGGACAGACGCTGTCGTACCTGCACATCTATCTGGTGGGAGTACCGTTGATCTGTCCCCCGGAAATGGGGTGAGTGTAGTGTATGCAGCTAACTGAGCTCCGTTCCACACTCCATCCTTACCCGGGAGTGGAATACCACACCTCTGGTTCGAGGTGCAATACCCCTGTAGCAACCGAGTCCTCAGGGTGCTACATATATATAACGTACTGAGAATACAGGGGGTGTACTCACTCTGTGCACTGTATATATAACGTACTGAGAATACAGGGGGTGTACTCACTCTGTGCACTGTATATATAACGTACTGAGAATACAGGGGAGGTGTACTCACTCTGTGCACTGTATATATAACGTACTGAGAATACAGGAGGTGTACTCACTCTGTGCACTGTATATATAACGTACTGAGAATACAGGAGGTGTACTCACTCTGTGCACTGTATATATAACGTACTGAGAATACAGGGGGTGTACTCACTCTGTGCACTGTATATATAACGTACTGAGAATACAGGAGGTGTACTCACTCTGTGCACTGTATATATAACATACTGAGAATACAGGGGGTGTACTCACTCTGTGCACTGTATATATAACGTACTGAGAATACAGGGGGTGTACTCAATCTGTGCACTGTATATATAAAGTACTGAGAATACAGGGGGTGTACTCACTCTGTGCACTGTATATATAATGTACTGAGAATACAGGAGGTGTACCCACTCTGTGCACTGTATATATAACGTACTGAGAATACAGGGGGGTGTACTTGACGCGCCCCCTGGGCCAGTGTTGTTGGGGATACCCGGAGCCGGATCAGATGGGGGTTGTAGTCTCCGAGTGGCTCTGACCCGGTCCGTGCCCAGGGTGTCAAGCTCAGTGTGTGGCAGTCCTTATGATGTTACTAGATGTTCTTTTGTGTCGACTACGCCACCCGTTGAATTGCGGTCAATACGGCCGCCGCTGCAGCAGGGTCCGCTGAGGCTGGTGATGTATGTGCAGCTCAGGTAGTATAACCCCCAACGGGAGGGGTATAGCCTCAGGGGGTCAGTTGCAGAGGATGGGGGTTGTGGTGGTGCAGCGGGGATGGAAATGAGACTCAGAGTCGGGCTGTGCAGTTCAGGGTTTGTTTACTTACTGCAGTTGTTCTGGTCACTCCGGCCTTAAGTGACCACCCGAGCCGTGCTGCGTCCACCAGGTCCTGGACTCAGCCAACCCCCAGGTGATTCTGGAGCGTGGTCCTGAGCTCCCTTTCTGTCCTGTCCTCTTCTCTGGCCTTCCCCACCAGGGATCCACCTATGTCCGGCTCCCTCGGGCCTCTTGGTGGTAAACCCTTGTCTCTGGGTTCCCTGACCCTATTCCTGGTCTGCCTTCCGGGTGGATTTAGTGGGTGATCGTGGCAGATCGGTCCTGCCCACGACCTCCGGTTCCTGGCTAAGGTGTGCTGTAGCCTCTGCCAGCTTGGGATCCGGTACCCGGTTGCCAACTCTTCACCCTCTGGTCTAATTTGGGCTCTTGGAGTTCCTTCTTTCTCCCCCTCTGGGTCCTTCTTTCTCCTCTCTCTCTCTGGGCCTTGGAGCTGCTCTTCTCCTCTGCTCTGCTTCTCTGACTCAGCTCTGACAGACTGACCTCACTCTGCAAAAGACCCTGTCCTAAGATGGTGCCCACCTTATATACTCCCTCTATGTGTGAGCTCAGGTGACCAGCACCCAATGAGCTCCTAGCACTACCCAGACTGCTCCCCCTATCTGCCCCTACACTACTGGGATGTTCCACCCCCCTCCCACTCCAGCCAGGAACAGACACTGTCGTACCTGCACATTTCTCTAGTGGGAGTACCATCGGTCTGTTCCTCGGAAATGGGATGTGTGTAGTGCATGCAGCTAACTGGGCTCAGTTCCACACTCCATCCTTACCCGGGAGTGGAATATCACACCTCTGGCTTGAGGTGCAATACCCCTGTAGCAGCCGAATCCTCAGGGTGCTACATTCCCCCCTGGTAAATCACAGCACGTCCTCGGGCTGCAAGATATAAACATCCACAAACATACAATTATTTTTCATAAAACATAAACATATAAAACTTATAAAACATCATCAGCAGCAATAAACTTTTCATATAAACATTCTTGTTTCTGGTTCCTCTGGTCACGGTGCAACTTGTGACCGGGTAAAGCGCGACAGTCTCTTGAAGAAAAACAGTTTTCCCATAAAACCAGTAGGGGGTGCTTTAGGAAGCGCAACTATATACAGGGGATATGGCCGCTCTCAGTCCTCGGCCAGTGGGAATAGGGACACACGGGATTAACAGTTCACTCTTGGCTGGTCCCAACGGGGACTATATTTTAACTAGAACAGTTCTTATACCCTGACGGGTAACTTTATACAATCTCTCTCTACCGTACTTCAACGACGGCGTCCTCCTGCTCCTTCTTTGGATTCAGTTTCTGTTTCAGACCCGTCTGGGTCCTCTTGCTCCTCCTCACACCGCAGCTCCTCCTCCGTCAGGCGATGCACATGGAGGGCGTAGGGTCCTTTGGCACACTTGCGCCGGGTGAAGGTGACCTCGTCCCCTAAATACAGGTCACGACCTCTGTGTCCCTCCGGTAGGTGGGACTCAACGTCTCTCCTGGTCACGAAGACGTCGCCTGGGGTGCGGTGATCCCTGATGAAACCCCACCCCTGCTGCAGATTGAACTTTATCACAGTCCCGATGGTACGGGGACCATGCGCTGCACGGGGGTTTCTCCTGGTCCGGCTCTTCTGCTCCGCGCTCCTTATTTGGGCTTGTTGTTCCCGGACCCGCCTCTCTCTCCGCTCCCTCTCGAAGACCTCGAGCTGCTGGCGGCAGCACTCTGCACGCTCCGCTGCGGCTGCCCGAGTCTCCTGAGTGAACCCCATGAGGTCTTCTCCGGTGGGATCCCACTCAAACTGGGTCTCTTCTAGCGGGGGCGAGATCCTCTTTATGGGCTTTGGAGCCGGGATCAGGGGTTCGCACATGGCCCTTGCTTTTTGCAGCTCCAGCTGGATGTATTCCTGGGGCCATACGAAGGGCTGCCCATCCGGGCACGTATGCTGGGCGAACAGGTCCTCACCCAGGTGCGGTACTTTAGGTGTTATGGGCGCCGTGGTGGTAGCGGCGCCCGGGTTAACCAAGCCTTGCGACCAGGCCTGGGGCACCTTGAAAGTAAAGGGCACCGTAAGAACGGCGGCGCCCTGGGTTATTCGGCCCTGCGACCAGGCCGGTGGCTCCGCGGAGGTAGGGGGCGCTGTTGGAATAGCGGCGCCCGGGGGTACTAGGCCTTGCGACCAGGCCGGTGGTATTTCCTGCTTGGCCACGCTCGAGGTCGAGGCGTGTGACGTCACAGGGGTCGCGGCCGCGGTTTCCGGTTGAGGCCTAGTCGGCGGCGGTGACGATGCAGCGACGGGCACGGCAGGGGGAATTTCGGGCTCTGCGACGGGGAGCTGGGGCAGGTACGCGGTTTCCCGGCTCGGGGTAGAGACGTCCCCTTTACCTGCCTCCATTCGTTCGGCTCCCTTCTCGGCGCCGTCTCCGGCCTTCAGTCCTCCTGCGCCATCCTCAGAGGCGGTCTGTCTCCTCGTCTCGGGTGGCGTGCTCCGCTGACGGATTTCGGTCTGCTGGGCCATCTCTCGGCTCCACTCCGCCAACGTCTCTCGCTGTACCCGGGCCATCCTCCGTGCGAGGCCCTCTAGCGCGGTCTGTGCACACTCCCGGTCTCGGGGGAGCTGTGCTAGGATCTCCAGCAGGCCTTCTGGAGTGGCGACCTGCAACAGGCTCCTGACCACTGGTTCGGTGCTGCCTGGAGTGGCGGCCCGCATCAGGCTCCTGACCGCTGGGTCGGTGCTGCCTGGCTCTCCCTCCATCTCCGGGTAGGCTCTCTCTGGACTCTCCTCCAGACGTCTTGTCTCCGGGTGCGCTCTCTCCAGACTCCTCCAGGCGACACCCATCTTTGTTCTTTTCTTCTGTCTCCGCCCACATTGAGGGTGGTCCCGGGGCAACTTCAGTTCCAGGGGCAGTTCTCTCACGCTGATGGACACTTCCAGCATCACAGTCTCTGTTGGTGGGGGCGGTTTCCGCTTTTGGCGCCATTCTTCGACCTGGCCCACGATGGGAGGTGGCCTCTTGCCACCCTCTGGCACGCCCATAATGGCGTCCGCTCTTCCAAGGCGGGAAATCTTTGGAAATGGCGGGAATCGTCTCCCAGTGGCGGGAAACTCCATGGATGGCGGGAAAAAGCTGCAAATGGCGGACAACCGGCGGGAAACGACCTGTGATGGGGCCCGTTGGCGGGGACCCTCCGGAACCGGCAGGAGACTTCTTTTTAAGGTAACCGTGAACTTTTCTTCAGGCACGCAGTACCCGGTTGTTGCAGGCACGTTATCCTGCCGACTACGCCAAAGTTGACGCGCCCCCTGGGCCAGTGTTGTTGGGGATACCCGGAGCCGGATCAGATGGGGGTTGTAGTCTCCGAGTGGCTGTGACCCGGTCCGTGCCCAGGGTGTCAAGCTCAGTGTGTGGCAGTCCTTATGATGTTACTAGATGTTCTTTTGTGTCGACTACGCCACCCGTTGAATTGCGGTCAATACGGCCGCCGCTGCAGCAGGGTCCGCTGAGGCTGGTGATGTATGTGCAGCTCAGGTAGTATAACCCCCAACGGGAGGGGTATAGCCTCAGGGGGTCAGTTGCAGAGGATGGGGGTTGTGGTGGTGCAGCGGGGATGGAAATGAGACTCAGAGTCGGGCTGTGCAGTTCAGGGTTTGTTTACTTACTGCAGTTGTTCTGGTCACTCCGGCCTTAAGTGACCACCCGAGCCGTGCTGCGTCCACCAGGTCCTGGACTCAGCCAACCCCCAGGTGATTCTGGAGCGTGGTCCTGAGCTCCCTTTCTGTCCTGTCCTCTTCTCTGGCCTTCCCCACCAGGGATCCACCTATGTCCGGCTCCCTCGGGCCTCTTGGTGGTAAACCCTTGTCTCTGGGTTCCCTGACCCTATTCCTGGTCTGCCTTCCGGGTGGATTTAGTGGGTGATCGTGGCAGATCGGTCCTGCCCACGACCTCCGGTTCCTGGCTAAGGTGTGCTGTAGCCTCTGCCAGCTTGGGATCCGGTACCCGGTTGCCAACTCTTCACCCTCTGGTCTAATTTGGGCTCTTGGAGTTCCTTCTTTCTCCCCCTCTGGGTCCTTCTTTCTCCTCTCTCTCTCTGGGCCTTGGAGCTGCTCTTCTCCTCTGCTCTGCTTCTCTGACTCAGCTCTGACAGACTGACCTCACTCTGCAAAAGACCCTGTCCTAAGATGGTGCCCACCTTATATACTCCCTCTATGTGTGAGCTCAGGTGACCAGCACCCAATGAGCTCCTAGCACTACCCAGACTGCTCCCCCTATCTGCCCCTACACTACTGGGATGTTCCACCCCCCTCCCACTCCAGCCAGGAACAGACACTGTCGTACCTGCACATTTCTCTAGTGGGAGTACCATCGGTCTGTTCCTCGGAAATGGGATGTGTGTAGTGCATGCAGCTAACTGAGCTCAGTTCCACACTCCATCCTTACCCGGGAGTGGAATATCACACCTCTGGCTTGAGGTGCAATACACCTGTAGCAGCCGAATCCTCAGGGTGCTACATACTCACTCTGTGCACTGTATATATAACGTACTGAGAATACAGGGGGGTGTACTCACTCTGTGCACTGTATATATAACGTACTGAGAATACAGGGGGGTGTACTCACTCTGTGCACTGTATATATAACGTACTGAGAATACAGGGGGTGTACTCACTCTGTGCACTGTATATATAACGTACTGAGAATACAGGGGGTGTATTCACTCTGTGCACTGTATATATAACGTACTGAGAATACAGGAGGTGTACTCACTCTGTGCACTGTATATATAACGTACTGAGAATACAGGGGGTGTACTCACTCTGTGCACTGTATATATAACGTACTGAGAATACAGGGGGTGTACTCACTCTGTGCACTGTATATATAACGTACTGAGAATACAGGAGGTGTACTCACTCTGTGCACTGTATATATAACGTACTGAGAATACAGGGGGTGTACTCACTCTGTGCACTGTATATATAACGTACCGAGAATACAGGAGGTGTACTCACTCTGTGCACTGTATATATAACGTACTGAGAATACAGGAGGTGTACTCACTCTGTGCACTGTATATATAATGTACTGAGAATACAGGAGGTGTACTCACTCTGTGCACTGTATATATAACGTACTGAGAATACAGGGGGGTGTACTCACTCTGTGCACTGTATATATAACGTACTGAGAATACAGGGGGTGTACTCACTCTGTGCACTGTATATATAACGTACTGAGAATACAGGAGGGTGTACTCACTCTGTGCACTGTATATATAACGTACTGAGAATACAGGGGGTGTACTCACTCTGTGCACTGTATATATAACGTACTGAGAATACAGGAGGTGTACTCACTCTGTGCACTGTATATATAACGTACTGAGAATACAGGAGGTGTACTCACTCTGTGCACTGTATATATAATGTACTGAGAATACAGGAGGTGTACTCACTCTGTGCACTGTATATATAACGTACTGAGAATACAGGGGGGTGTACTCACTCTGTGCACTGTATATATAACGTACTGAGAATACAGGGGGTGTACTCACTCTGTGCACTGTATATATAACGTACTGAGAATACAGGAGGGTGTACTCACTCTGTGCACTGTATATATAACGTACTGAGAATACAGGGGGTGTACTCACTCTGTGCACTGTATATATAACGTACTGAGAATACAGGGGGTGTACTCACTCTGTGCACTGTATATATAACGTACTGAAAATACAGGAGGTGTACTCACTCTGTGCACTGTATATATAACGTACTGAGAATACATGGGGTGTACTCACTCTGTGCACTGTATACATAACGTACTGAGAATACAGGATGTGTACTCACTCTGTGCACTGTATATATAACGTACTGAGAATACAGGAGGTGTACTCACTCTGTGCACTGTATATATAACGTACTGAGAATACAGGAGGTGTACTCACTCTGTGCACTGTATATATAACGTACTGAGAATACAGGGGGGTGTACTCACTCTGTGCACTGTATATATAACGTACTGAGAATACAGGAGGTGTACTCTCTGTGCACTGTATATATAACGTACTGAGAATACAGGGGGTGTACTCACTCTGTGCACTGTATATATAACGTACTGAGAATACAGGGGGTGTACTCACTCTGTGCACTGTATATATAACGTACTGAGAATACAGGGGGGTGTACTCACTCTGTGCACTGTATATATAACGTACTGAGAATACAGGGGGGTGTACTCACTCTGTGCACTGTATATATAACGTACTGAGAATACAGGGGGTGTACTCACTCTGTGCACTGTATATATAATGTACTGAGAATACAGGGGGTGTACTCACTCTGTGCACTGTATATATAACGTACTGAGAATACAGGAGGTGTACTCACTCTGTGCACTGTATATATAACGTACTGAGAATACAGGGGGTGTACTCACTCTGTGCACTGTATATATAACGTACTGAGAATACAGGGGGTGTACTCACTCTGTGCACTGTATATATAACGTACTGAGAATACAGGGGGGTGTACTCACTCTGTGCACTGTATATATAACGTACTGAGAATACAGGGGGGTGTACTCACTCTGTGCACTGTATATATAACGTACTGAGAATACAGGGGGTGTACTCACTCTGTGCACTGTATATATAATGTACTGAGAATACAGGGGGTGCACTCACTCTGTGCACTGTATATATAACGTACTGAGAATACAGGAGGTGTACTCACTCTGTGCACTGTATATATAACGTACTGAGAATACAGGGGGTGTACTCACTCTGTGCACTGTATATATAACGTACTGAGAATACAGGGGGTGTACTCACTCTGTGCACTGTATATATAACGTACTGAGAATACAGGGGTGTACTCACTCTGTGCACTGTATATATAACGTACTGAGAATACAGGGGGTGTACTCACTCTGTGCACTGTATATATAACGTACTGAGAATACAGGGGGTGTACTCACTCTGTGCACTGTATATATAACGTACTGAGAATACAGGGGGTGTACTCACTCTGTGCACTGTATATATAACGTACTGAGAATACAGGGGGTGTACTCACTCTGTGCACTGTATATATAACGTACTGAGAATACAGGGGGTGTACTCACTCTGTGCACTGTATATATAACGTACTGAGAATACAGGGGGTGTACTCACTCTGTGCACTGTATATATAACGTACTGAGAATACAGGAGGTGTACTCACTTACACTGTGCGCTGTATATATAACGTACTGAGAATACAGGAGGTGTACTCACTCTGTGCACTGTATATATAACGTACTGAGAATACAGGGGGTGTACTCACTCTGTGCACTGTATATATAACGTACTGAGAATACAGGGGGTGTACTCACTCTGTGCACTGTATATATACGTACTGAGAATACAGGGGGTGTACTCACTCTGTGCACTGTATATATAACGTACTGAGAATACAGGGGGGTGTACTCACTCTGTGCACTGTATATATAACGTACTGAGAATACAGGGGGTGTACTCACTCTGTGCACTGTATATATAACGTACTGAGAATACAGGGGGTGTACTCACTCTGTGCACTGTATATATAACGTACTGAGAATACAGGAGGTGTACTCACTCTGTGCACTGTATATATAACGTACTGAGAATACAGGGGGTGTACTCACTCTGTGCACTGTATATATAACGTACTGAGAATACAGGGGGGTGTACTCACTCTGTGCACTGTATATATAACGTACTGAGAATACAGGAGGTGTACTCACTCTGTGCACTGTATATATAACGTACTGAGAATACAGGAGGTGTACTCACTCTGTGCACTGTATATATAACGTACTGAGAATACAGGGGGTGTACTCACTCTGTGCACTGTATATATAACGTACTGAGAATACAGGGGGTGTACTCACTCTGTGCACTGTATATATAACGTACTGAGAATACAGGGGGTGTACTCACTCTGTGCACTGTATATATAACGTACTGAGAATACAGGAGGTGTACTCACTCTGTGCACTGTATATATAACGTACTGAGAATACAGGGGGTGTACTCACTCTGTGCACTGTATATATAACGTACTGAGAATACAGGGGGTGTACTCACTCTGTGCACTGTATGTATAACGTACTGAGAATACAGGGGGTGTACTCACTCTGTGCACTGTATATATAACGTACTGAGAATACAGGAGGTGTACTCACTCTGTGCACTTTATATATAACGTACCGAGAATACAGGAGGTGTACTCACTCTGTGCACTGTATATATAACGTACTGAGAATACAGGAGGTGTACTCACTCTGTGCACTGTATATATAATGTACTGAGAATACAGGGGGTGTACTCACTCTGTGCACTGTATATATAACGTACTGAGAATACAGGGGGTGTACTCACTCTGTGCACTGTATATATAACGTACTGAGAATACAGGGGGTGTACTCACTCTGTGCACTGTATATATAACGTACTGAGAATACAGGAGGTGTACTCACTCTGTGCACTGTATATATAACGTACTGAGAATACATGGGGTGTACTCACTCTGTGCACTGTATATATAACGTACTGAGAATACAGGATGTGTACTCACTCTGTGCACTGTATATATAACGTACTGAGAATACAGGAGGTGTACTCACTCTGTGCACTGTATATATAACGTACTGAGAATACAGGAGGTGTACTCACTCTGTGCACTGTATATATAACGTACTGAGAATACAGGGGGGTGTACTCACTCTGTGCACTGTATATATAACGTACTGAGAATACAGGAGGTGTACTCTCTGTGCACTGTATATATAACGTACTGAGAATACAGGGGGTGTACTCACTCTGTGCACTGTATATATAACGTACTGAGAATACAGGGGGTGTACTCACTCTGTGCACTGTATATATAACGTACTGAGAATACAGGAGGTGTACTCACTCTGTGCACTGTATATATAACGTACTGAGAATACAAGGGGTGTACTCACTCTGTGCACTGTATATATAACGTACTGAGAATACAGGGGGTGTACTCACTCTGTGCACTGTATATATAACGTACTGAGAATACAAGGGGTGTACTCACTCTGTGCACTGTATATATAACGTACTGAGAATACAGGAGGTGTACTCTCTGTGCACTGTATATATAACGTACTGAGAATACAGGGGGTGTACTCACTCTGTGCACTGTATATATAACGTACTGAGAATACAGGGGGTGTACTCACTCTGTGCACTGTATATATAACGTACTGAGAATACAGGAGGTGTACTCACTCTGTGCACTGTATATATAACGTACTGAGAATACAGGGGGTGTACTCACTCTGTGCACTGTATATATAACGTACTGAGAATACAGGGGGTGTACTCACTCTGTGCACTGTATATAAAACGTACTGAGAATACAGGAGGTGTACTCACTCTGTGCACTGTATATATAACGTACTGAGAATACAGGGGGGTGTACTCACTCTGTGCACTGTATATATAACGTACTGAGAATACAGGGGGTGTATTCACTCTGTGCACTGTATATATAACGTACTGAGAATACAGGGGGGTGTACTCACTCTGTGCACTGTATATATAACGTACTGAGAATACAGGGGGTGTACTCACTCTGTGCACTGTATATATAACGTACTGAGGAATACAGGGGGTGTACTCAATCTGTGCACTGTATATATAACGTACTGAGAATACAGGGGGTGTACTCACTCTGTGCACTGTATATATAACGTACTGAGAATACAGGGGGTGTACTCAATCTGTGCACTGTATATATAACGTACTGAGAATACAGGGGGTGTACTCACTCTGTGCACTGTATATATAACCTACTGAGAATACAGGAGGTGTACTCACTCTGTGCACTGTATATATAACGTACTGAGAATACAGGAGGTGTACTCACTCTGTGCACTGTATATATAACGTACTGAGAATACAGGGGTGTACTCACTCTGTGCACTGTATATATAACGTACTGAGAATACAGGGGGTGTACTCACTCTGTGCACTGTATATATAACGTACTGAGAATACAGGAGGTGTACTCACTCTGTGCACTGTATATATAACGTACTGAGAATACAGGGGGTGTACTCACTCTGTGCACTGTATATATAACGTACTGAGAATACAAGGAGGTGTACTCACTCTGTGCACTGTATATATAACGTACTGAGAATACAGGGGGTGTACTCACTCTGTGCACTGTATATATAACTACTGAGAATACAGGGGGTGTACTCACTTACACTGTTGCGCTGTATATATAACGTACTGAGAATACAGGGAGGTGTACTCACTCTGTGCACTGTATATATAACGTACTGAGAATACAGGAGGTGTACTCACTCTGTGCACTGTATATATAACGTACTGAGAATACAGGAGGTGTACTCACTCTGTGCACTGTATATATAACGTACTGAGAATACAGGAGGTGTACTCACTCTGTGCACTGTATATATAACGTACTGAGAATACAGGGGGTGTACTCACTCTGTGCACTGTATATATAACGTACTGAGAATACAGGAGGTGTACTCACTCTGTGCACTGTATATATAACGTACTGAGAATACAGGAGGTGTACTCACTCTGTGCACTGTATATATAACGTACTGAGAATACAGGGGGTGTACTCACTCTGTGCACTGTATATATAACGTACTGAGAATACAGGGGGTGTACTCACTCTGTGCACTGTATATATAACGTACTGAGAATACAGGCGGTGTACTCACTCCTGTGCACTGTATATATAACGTACTGAGAATACAGGGAGGTGTACTCACTCTGTGCACTGTATATATAACGTACTGAGAATACAGGAGGTGTACTCACTCTGTGCACTGTATATATAACGTACTGAGAATACAGGGGGGTGTACTCACTCTGTGCACTGTATATAAAACGTACTGAGAATACAGGAGGTGTACTCACTCTGTGCACTGTATATATAACGTACTGAGAATACAGGGTGGTGTACTCACTCTGTGCACTGTATATATAACGTACTGAGAATACAGGGGGGTGTGCTCACTCTGTGCACTGTATATATAACGTACTGAGAATACAGGGGGTGTACTCACTCTGTGCACTGTATATATAACGTACTGAGAATACAGGAGGTGTACTCACTCTGTGCACTGTATATATAACGTACTGAGAATACAGGGGGTGTACTCACTCTGTGCACTGTATATATAACGTACTGAGAATACAGGGGGTGTACTCACTCTGTGCACTGTATATATAACGTACTGAGAATACAGGAGGTGTACTCACTCTGTGCACTGTATATATAACGTACTGAGAATACAGGGGGTGTACTCACTCTGTGCACTGTATATATAACGTACTGAGAATACAGGGGGTGTACTCACTCTGTGCACTGTATATATAACGTACTGAGAATACAGGGGGTGTACTCACTCTGTGCACTGTATATATAACGTACTGAGAATACAGGAGGTGTACTCACTCTGTGCACTGTATATATAACGTACTGAGAATACAGGGGGTGTGCTCACTCTGTGCACTGTATATATAACGTACTGAGAATACAGGGAGGTGTACTCACTCTGTGCACTGTATATATAACGTACTGAGAATACAGGGGGTGTACTCACTCTGTGCACTGTATATATAACGTACTGAGAATACAGGGGGGTGTACTCACTCTGTGCACTGTATATATAACGTACTGAGAATACAGGGGGTGTACTCACTCTGTGCACTGTATATATAACGTACTGAGAATACAGGGGGTGTACTCACTCTGTGCACTGTATATATAACGTACTGAGAATACAGGGGGTGTACTCACTCTGTGCACTGTATATATAACGTACTGAGAATACAGGGGGTGTACTCACTCTGTGCACTGTATATATAACGTACTGAGAATACAGGGGGTGTACTCACTCTGTGCACTGTATATATAACGTACTGAGAATACAGGGGGTGTACTCACTCTGTGCACTGTATATATAACGTACTGAGAATACAGGGGGTGTACTCACTCTGTGCACTGTATATATAACGTACTGAGAATACAGGAGGTGTACTCACTCTGTGCACTGTATATATAACGTACTGAGAATACAGGGGGTGTACTCACTCTGTGCACTGTATATATAACGTACTGAGAATACAGGGCGTGTACTCACTCTGTGCACTGTATATATAACGTACTGAGAATACAAGAGGTGTACTCACTCTGTGCACTGTATATATAACGTACTGAGAATACAGGGGGGTGTACTCACTCTGTGCACTGTATATATAACGTACTGAGAATACAGGAGGTGTACTCACTCTGTGCACTGTATATATAACGTACTGAGAATACAGAGGTGTACTCACTCTGTGCACTGTATATATAACGTACTGAGAATACAGGGGGGTGTACTCACTCTGTGCACTGTATATATAACGTACTGAGAATACAGGAGGTGTACTCACTCTGTGCACTGTATATATAACGTACTGAGAATACAGGGGGGTGTACTCACTCTGTGCACTGTATATATAACATACTG
Organism: Phyllobates terribilis; assembly: GCF_046119375.1. Taxonomy (NCBI): domain Eukaryota; kingdom Metazoa; phylum Chordata; class Amphibia; order Anura; family Dendrobatidae; genus Phyllobates; species Phyllobates terribilis. Next base: position 31,818 of record NW_027370174.1, read on the forward strand.
AGAATACAGGGGGTGTACTCACTTACACATGTGCGCTGTATATATAACGTACTGAGAATACAGGGAAGGTGTACTCACTCTGTGCACTGTATATATAACGTACTGAGAATACAGGGAGGTGTACTCACTCTGTGCACTGTATATATAACGTACTGAGAATACAGGGAGGTGTACTCACTCTGTGCACTGTATATATAACGTACTGAGAATACAGGAGGTGTACTCACTCTGTGCACTGTATATATAATGTACTGAGAATACAGGGGGGTGTACTCACTCTGTGCACTGTATATATAACGTACTGAGAATACAGGGAGGTGTACTCACTCTGTGCACTGTATATATAACGTACTGAGAATACAGGGAGGTGTACTCACTCTGTGCACTGTATATATAACGTACTGAGAATACAGGGGGTGTACTCACTCTGTGCACTGTATATATAACGTACTGAGAATACAGGGGGTGTACTCACTCTGTGCACTGTATATATAACGTACTGAGAATACAGGCGGTGTACTCACTCTGTGCACTGTATATATAACGTACTGAGAATACAGGAGGTGTACTCACTCTGTGCACTGTATATATAACGTACTGAGAATACAGGAGGTGTACTCACTCTGTGCACTGTATATATAACGTACTGAGAATACAGGGGGGTGTACTCACTCTGTGCACTGTATATATAACGTACTGAGAATACAGGAGGTGTACTCACTCTGTGCACTGTATATATAACGTACTGAGAATACAGGGTGGTGTACTCACTCTGTGCACTGTATATATAACGTACTGAGAATACAGGGGGTGTGCTCACTCTGTGCACTGTATATATAACGTACTGAGAATACAGGAGGTGTACTCACTCTGTGCACTGTATATATAACGTACTGAGAATACAGGGGGTGTACTCACTCTGTGCACTGTATATATAACGTACTGAGAATACAGGGGGGTGTACTCACTCTGTGCACTGTATATATAACGTACTGAGAATACAGGAGGTGTACTCACTCTGTGCACTGTATATATAACGTACTGAGAATACAGGGGGTGTACTCACTCTGTGCACTGTATATATAACGTACTGAGAATACAGGGGGTGTGCTCACTCTGTGCACTGTATATATAACGTACTGAGAATACAGGGGGTGTACTCACTCTGTGCACTGTATATATAACGTACTGAGAATACAGGGGGGTGTACTCACTCTGTGCACTGTATATATAACGTACTGAGAATACAGGGGGTGTACTCACTCTGTGCACTGTATATATAACGTACTGAGAATACAGGGGGTGTACTCACTCTGTGCACTGTATATATAACGTACTGAGAATACAGGAGGTGTACTCACTCTGTGCACTGTATATATAACGTACTGAGAATACAGGGGGTGTACTCACTCTGTGCACTGTATATATAACGTACTGAGAATACAGGGCGTGTACTCACTCTGTGCACTGTATATATAACGTACTGAGAATACAAGAGGTGTACTCACTCTGTGCACTGTATATATAACGTACTGAGAATACAGGGGGGTGTACTCACTCTGTGCACTGTATATATAACGTACTGAGAATACAGGAGGTGTACTCACTCTGTGCACTGTATATATAACGTACTGAGAATACAAGAGGTGTACTCACTCTGTGCACTGTATATATAACGTACTGAGAATACAGGGGGGTGTACTCACTCTGTGCACTGTATATATAACGTACTGAGAATACAGGAGGTGTACTCACTCTGTGCACTGTATATATAACGTACTGAGAATACAGGGGGGTGTACTCACTCTGTGCACTGTATATATAACATACTGAGAATACAGGGGGTGTACTCACTTACACTGTGCGCTGTATATATAACGTACTGAGAATACAGGGGGTGTACTCACTCTGTGCACTGTATATATAACGTACTGAGAATACAGGAGGTGTACTCACTCTGTGCACTGTATATATAACGTACTGAGAATACAGGAGGTGTACTCACTCTGTGCACTGTATATATAACGTACTGAGAATACAGGAGGTGTACTCACTCTGTGCACTGTATATATAATGTACTGAGAATACAGGGGGTGTACTCACTCTGTGCACTGTATATATAACGTACTGAGAATACAGGAGGTGTACTCACTCTGTGCACTGTATATATAACGTACTGAGAATACAGGAGGTGTACTCACTCTGTGCACTGTATATATAACGTACTGAGAATACAGGGGGTGTACTCACTCTGTGCACTGTATATATAACGTACTGAGAATACAGGGGGTGTACTCACTCTGTGCACTGTATATATAACGTACTGAGAATACAGGGGGTGTACTCACTCTGTGCACTGTATATATAACGTACTGAGAATACAGGAGGTGTACTCACTCTGTGCACTGTATATATAACGTACTGAGAATACAGGAGGTGTACTCACTCTGTGCACTGTATATATAACGTACTGAGAATACAGGGGGGTGTACTCACTCTGTGCACTGTATATATAACGTACTGAGAATACAGGAGGTGTACTCACTCTGTGCACTGTATATATAACGTACTGAGAATACAGGGTGGTGTACTCACTCTGTGCACTGTATATATAACGTACTGAGAATACAGGGGGTGTGCTCACTCTGTGCACTGTATATATAACGTACTGAGAATACAGGGGGTGTACTCACTCTGTGCACTGTATATATAACGTACTGAGAATACAGGAGGTGTACTCACTCTGTGCACTGTATATATAACGTACTGAGAATACAGGGGGTGTACTCACTCTGTGCACTGTATATATAACGTACTGAGAATACAGGGGGGTGTACTCACTCTGTGCACTGTATATATAACGTACTGAGAATACAGGGAGGTGTACTCACTCTGTGCACTGTATATATAACGTACTGAGAATACAGGGGGTGTACTCACTCTGTGCACTGTATATATAACGTACTGAGAATACAGGGGGTGTACTCACTCTGTGCACTGTATATATAACGTACTGAGAATACAGGGGGTGTACTCACTCTGTGCACTGTATATATAACGTACTGAGAATACAGGGGGTGTACTCACTCTGTGCACTGTATATATAACGTACTGAGAATACAGGGAGGTGTACTCACTCTGTGCACTGTATATATAACGTACTGAGAATACAGGGGGTGTACTCACTCTGTGCACTGTATATATAACGTACTGAGAATACAGGGGGTGTACTCACTCTGTGCACTGTATATATAACGTACTGAGAATACAGGGAGGTGTACTCACTCTGTGCACTGTATATATAACGTACTGAGAATACAGGGGGTGTACTCACTCTGTGCACTGTATATATAACGTACTGAGAATACAGGGGGGTGTACTCACTCTGTGCACTGTATATATAACGTACTGAGAATACAGGAGGTGTACTCACTCTGTGCACTGTATATATAACGTACTGAGAATACAGGGGTGTACTCACTCTGTGCACTGTATATATAACGTACTGAGAATACAGGGGGTGTACTCACTCTGTGCACTGTATATATAACGTACTGAGAATACAGGGGGTGTACTCACTCTGTGCACTGTATATATAACGTACTGAGAATACAGGGGGTGTACTCACTCTGTGCACTGTATATATAACGTACTGAGAATACAGGGGGTGTACTCACTCTGTGCACTGTATATATAACGTACTGAGAATACAGGGGGTGTACTCACTCTGTGCACTGTATATATAACGTACTGAGAATACAGGGGGTGTACTCACTCTGTGCACTGTATATATAACGTACTGAGAATACAGGGGGTGTACTCACTCTGTGCACTGTATATATAACGTACTGAGAATACAGGGGGTGTACTCACTCTGTGCACTGTATATATAACGTACTGAGAATACAGGGGGTGTACTCACTCTGTGCACTGTATATATAACGTACTGAGAATACAGGAGGTGTACTCACTCTGTGCACTGTATATATAACGTACTGAGAATACAGGGGGTGTACTCACTCTGTGCACTGTATATATAACGTACTGAGAATACAGGAGGTGTACTCACTCTGTGCACTGTATATATAACGTACTGAGAATACAGGGGGGTGTACTCACTCTGTGCACTGTATATATAACGTACTGAGAATACAGGGGGGTGTACTCACTCTGTGCACTGTATATATAACGTACTGAGAATACAGGAGGTGTACTCACTCTGTGCACTGTATATATAACGTACTGAGAATACAGGGGTGTACTCACTCTGTGCACTGTATATATAACGTACTGAGAATACAGGGGGTGTACTCACCTGTGCACTGTATATATAACGTACTGAGAATACAGGAGGTGTACTCACTCTGTGCACTGTATATATAACGTACTGAGAATACAGGATGGTGTGCTCATTTGTGCACTGTATATATAACGTACTGAGAATACAGGAGGTGTACTCACTCTGTGCACTGTATATATAACGTACTGAGAATACAGGGGGTGTACTCACTCTGTGCACTGTATATATAACGTACTGAGAATACAGGGGGTGTACTCACTCTGTGCACTGTATATATAACGTACTGAGAATACAGGGGGGTGTACTCACTCTGTGCACTGTATATATAACGTACTGAGAATACAGGGGGTGTACTCACTCTGTGCACTGTATATATAACGTACTGAGAATACAGGGGGTGTACTCACTCTGTGCACTGTATATATAACGTACTGAGAATACAGGAGGGTGTACTCACTCTGTGCACTGTATATATAACGTACTGAGAATACAGGGAGGTGTACTCACTCTGTGCACTGTATATATAACGTACTGAGAATACAGGGGGTGTACTCACTCTGTGCACTGTATATATAACGTACTGAGAATACAGGGGGGTGTACTCACTCTGTGCACTGTATATATAACGTACTGAGAATACAGGGAGGTGTACTCACTCTGTGCACTGTATATATAACGTACTGAGAATACAGGTGGTGTACTCACTCTGTGCACTGTATATATAACGTACTGAGAATACAGGGGGTGTACTCACTCTGTGCACTGTATATATAACGTACTGAGAATACAGGAGGTGTACTCACTCTGTGCACTGTATATATAACGTACTGAGAATACAGGGGGTGTACTCACTCTGTGCACTGTATATATAACGTACTGAGAATACAGGGGGTGTACTCACTCTGTGCACTGTATATATAACGTACTGAGAATACAGGGGGTGTACTCACTCTGTGCACTGTATATATAACGTACTGAGAATACAGGGGGGTGTACTCACTCTGTGCACTGTATATATAACGTACTGAGAATACAGGGGGTGTACTCACTCTGTGCACTGTATATATAACGTACTGAGAATACAGGGGGGTGTACTCACTCTGTGCACTGTATATATAACGTACTGAGAATACAGGGGGTGTACTCACTCTGTGCACTGTATATATAACGTACTGAGAATACAGGGGGTGTACTCACTCTGTGCACTGTATATATAACGTACTGAGAATACAGGGGGTGTACTCACTCTGTGCACTGTATATATAACGTACTGAGAATACAGGGGGTGTACTCACTCTGTGCACTGTATATATAACGTACTGAGAATACAGGGGGTGTAATCTCACTCTGTGCACTGTATATATAACGTACTGAGAATACAGGGGGTGTACTCACTCTGTGCACTGTATATATAACGTACTGAGAATACAGGGGGTGTACTCACTCTGTGCACTGTATATATAACGTACTGAGAATACAGGGGGTGTACTCACTCTGTGCACTGTATATATAACGTACTGAGAATACAGGGGGGTGTACTCACTCTGTGCACTGTATATATAACGTACTGAGAATACAGGAGGGTGTACTCAC